>NC_141755.1:8092500-8392500 GCF_982258835.1 Parasteatoda tepidariorum | reverse complement strand
GGATTGTCTTCAGAACATTACCAAGCATGATATCCGGACCGTGGTTACAGTTAATATAGTGTGACGTTAACAATCAAATTGTTTTTAATATCAAATCAAATTAATAAAATATATTTTTAGAATTAAAAGTAATAAAAACATATTACAATGAAAATTTAGACACTATTTCAAGGAGAGGAAAGCTAAATTTATTGCTGTAAAAATTTTCAACATTTTTACATAAATTTTAACAAAAACATAGACATCAGTCGAATTCTCACAGAAATGAAAATAATCATAGACCTAATTATTATATCTGCATAAGTAGAAAAAAAATTCTAGGTTTTTTATGATGGAAAAGTAATTTCTTAATGTTCACTTTAATTGCAATTTTAAACTTTTTGTTCAGCATCTTTAACATTAGAACAGGAATATGCGTATTCGAACAATCGAATTGAGTCTTAGTTTCGTTACTTCTATTAGAGATTTCGAAGAACAATAGGAGCACAAACTTGATGTTTAGGTATTTACCGAGGCGGTTGTAGATTCCCACAATATTTAAAGTGCTACTCAACTTACCAAAATTGTTTAGAAGCACGGGCGTAACGTTGCAAGCCTGTTAGTGTTTGGTCTTCACAAAATATGTTTTTTCTATGAATAGTGAATTTAATAATAGTATTAATTATTCAATTCTAATCTAATACTATCAAATTATACTATTTTTGAATTATACTATTATTATAATTAAATAATAATAGTATAATTTAATAAGAATAATAATAGTAGTAAGTAAATGATGAATTAATTAATTTTTTATTTGCAGGATTTAAATTAGACACATTTTGCTTAAAAGAAAATTAACAAAAAGTCAAGCTTGGAATTTAAACGTAAGAATAAATAACTCCTACTCTACAAAAAAGAAAAAAAAATCTTGCAATTAAAATTTGACCAATTTTTTACTAGTATAATTGCTGAAATTTTTAACTGATTTTCTACACAGGATGAAAACACAATTTTCAAACGCTTACTGACCACTATTAGCACGACTTTTCGCCAATCAAAATTTTGATTATTTTCTGCCTGAACAAGCCAGGAGACTCAAAACTAAAATGCAGAAAAAATGAAAATAAAAAATGCATATGTATTTAAAATATGAAGTTTGTCAATAGACTACAAATGAGAAAAACAATTTATAAAAATTTTCACGCATAGCAAAAACCACAAGGGCAAAATTTCACAAAATATTCTATCAACATTCAAAATTCCACTTTTTTCGTTTTGGTAACGAAAATTCACATTTCTTTATCAGGACACATATCAAACATGATATTTAAAAATTTACACTTTTACACTTTTTAAAGGACTTATTGCTCGCCTTTAAAATATATACTCTCACTGCAAATTTTATTAATTTAAATAAATTTTTATTCACTTTCAAATCGATAAGAAATACATTTTAATATTTGAGTAAAAAAACAAGTTTGCTAAACTTATTTTAATAAAACATTAATGAGAATAAAATCAGATGCATATAGATAACTCTCCTCAATTATAAACTCAAAAGTCAATTTATTTGTTATATCGTAGTAAATTGCGTTTTTTTTTCAAATGTCTTAGATCATAAAAACCAATTAGACAGGTTTCCTCCCCTCCTCTGATTTAGAACCATTTTTTATATCATTTCGATTGCATCGCATACCGAGGATGTGGAGTCATTGTGAGTTTTTTCTTTTTTTTACATTAACGAAGTTTATTTTATAAGGTAAAAGAACTTATAAATGTTTAGGGAACATATAGGATAAAATACATATTAAACTATTAAATGCCAAAACGTTATAAATAATTAATTAAATAAGAAATAAAATAAACTGGAAATGCGAGAACAAGATTTTTGTTTCAAATAATATTTCATTTAAATTTCACAAGAATTCTCAGAAACTTCCCTCTTCAGCAGAATAGCTGACAAAGACATGAGGAAGAGGATTAGAACAAAAATTTTTATCAACATTATTTTCCAATATTTTTTCCAAGTTGGATTTTCATTTTATTTTTCCCCTCATTGCATTTTTTTCCCAAGATTTTTATAATACTAGGAAGTTCAGCCCGTTGCTCACTTCGCTCGCCAACCTTCGTAATAGCCACTCATACAACTTAGTTTGTTTTTTTCCTATATCGATCCTTCTTTTAAAGAGAAAATATATAAATATTGAAATTTCATGTAAGAAAATTTTATTAATATGTCAATAGTAACAAAATTAACGATTACTTGCACATGAAAAAAAATAAACTGAGCTTCAAAAAAATAAATATCTAAACACAGGGAATATATAAATTTTTGATAAAACAAGAAGCAATCTTACTAGCTAACTATTTAAAAGGTTTGTGTTTTTCGGATTAAATTCTTTGTAAACATCACCATTGTTATCATTGCAAAAGTTAGTTCCTTTTCCTTCTCTTTTTTTTGGACAAGATTTTAAACTGTATTAATGCGTTTTACTCATTGCGGGGGAACGTTATATAAGTATAATTTTCTTTTTTATCGACAGAAAATTTTTGCAGCTGAAATGGCTTGTTAACGAAAAAAACTTGTCATTGAAATTATCTATCGACCACATGGTTTCATTATCTCACAGATTCATTTTATACCGTCTTTTTTTCCTTCCTAATTTCACCCGTCATTCACTCCCTACATCAAGAATCATTCACAATAGTTGTTGCAATTGCTTTTGCGATGATAATCTACAATAATGTACATTATAAATTAATCTTAGAAACAAATGTGTTAAATATGATTAGAAAAAAATTGTGTAATATACCACTTAAATGTGTAAAATACAATTTTTACATTTTTGCAATGTGTACGTTTTTGCAACGTGATATGAATAGAGGAGTAGGCAATTTTCAAATGAAATGCTTTTTTCCGGCAACTTCAACATACTATTAAGATTTTGCATCAGGCTAGGCTTAAAAAATTTCATCAGAAATATACTAAATTACAAAAAAGTGCAAGGGGCATAACGTCTATTGTAAAAGAATCATAAGACTAGTTTCAAAATTACGCATAACTTTGCCTACAAAATAATCTTCTCTTAATATTGTCGACGAAATGACCCTTGTTGACAAAATGACCCTGTCGACAAAATGACCCTGTCAACAAAACTACCCTGTCAACGAAATGACCCTGTCGACAAAATAACCCTGTCGACGAAATGATTTGTCGATGAAATGACCCTGTCGAGGAAACGATCATGTCGACGAAATGACTTGTCGACGAAATGACTTGTCGACGAAATGACATGTCGACGAAATGACTTGTCGACAAATCTACCCTGTCGACGAAATGACTTGTCGACGAAATGACCCTGTCGACGAAATGACATGTCGACGAAGTGACTTGTCGACAAATCTACCCTGTCGACGAAATGATTTGTCGATAAAATGACCCTGTCGATGAAACGATCACGTCGATGAAATGACCCTGTCGACAAAACTACCCTGTCGACGAAATGACTTGTCGACGAAATGACCCTGTCGATGAAATGATTTGTCGACGAAATGACCCTGTCGACGAAATGATTTGTCGATAAAATGACCCTGTCGATGAAACGATAACGTCGATGAAATGATCCTGTCGACGAAATGACTTGTCGACGAAATGACCCTGTCGATGAAATGAACCTGTCGACGAAATGACCCTGTTGACGAAATGACCCTGCCGATGAAATGACCCTGTCGACGAAATGACCCTGTCAATGAAAAGACCCTGTCGACGAAATGACCCCGTCAACGAAATGATACGTCGATGAAATGACCCTGTCGATGAAACGATCATATCGATGAAATGACCCTGTCGACAAAATGACCCTGTCGACGAAATGACTTATCGACGAAATGACCCTGTCGATGAAATTACTTGTCGACGAAATGACCCTGTCTACGAAATGATCCTGTCAATGAAAAGACCCTGTCGACGAAATGACCCTGTCGACGAAATGACTTGTCGACGAAATGACCCTGTCGACGAAATGACTTGTCGACGAAATGACCCTGTCGACGAAATGACCATGTCGACGAAATGACCCTGTCGACGAAATCACTTGTCGACGAAATGACCCTGTCGACGAAATGGCCAGTCGACGAAACAACCCTGTCGAGGAAACGGCATGTCGACGAAATGACCTAGTCGATGAAACGGCCTGTCGATGAAGTGATTGTCGATGAAATGAATGCGACCCATAAAAAGTTGGGTACTCAAATTTTACGAGACTTTCTTCCTTATTTGACGACACCGTTTCCTGGTATATGCTTCGAGAGAACATTTCGCCGAAGAGACGAAATAACTATCGTCACTTCTTCGAGGAAATTAATTTCGTCAAGAGTAAGAAATATATCGTCATTTTATTTTATTCAAAAATAAACTTGTAGTGTCAACTTTTCTAATAATCATTTTATAGGCACCATATAGCTGGATCCATGTCGCCTTAATAACAATAGAAAGAAAAATGGAACATAGAGATAAATTACACCCATGCCCGAAGCGGTTTTCGAACCGCCAACTAATTAACCGCGACTTAAATTTTGATTTCTTTTTTTTTATTTGTAACTAGATGGTTTTGAATTGTGTAAAAATGTGTATACCTTAAATATCAAAATTGCTTACATCATCGCTAAATTAATCATTAAAAAAATTATAAATAATCATTAAAAAATTGCAAATGATAACTGAACGTGATAACTAAACAAAAACACATTAGTATCATGCGCAAACTTTTTGATTTACTCAAGCACTTTTGGAGATGCAGTATAGTATGGGGAAAGTGAAATTAGCATAAATTGGTCAAAATTTTCATTTAGACCATAATCATTTTGACCATATTTTACAAAATGTGACTGACCCCAATATTTTGAGCATCCAGAAAAAAGGATAAGATTTTTCAAAGTATTTTTTTTTTTTTTTTTGCCTCATTTCGTAAGTTAAATATCAACAGCACAAGTTAATAAGCATATTTAAGGTAAAATGCAGTTAAAATGTTCCTTTTTTTAGCTTGTTTTTCCTTTTTTTCTGAATTGTGAGATTTACAAAAGCTTTATTTATTCTCCGATTAAACTTGATTCCTTATACATCTCCATACAAGGAAATTTTAAAAAAAAAAACAATTCAAAGAAATATTGACGTATTTGGTACTTTCTTTCGAGTGCAAATATTAGAATAAAAATTCTTTTCGGTTTCACGTATTGCAGGAAAGATTCTAGAAACTGCAAAAATCAATATATTTGTATTAAAGAATGTATTAAATAAGATACGAAAAAAATCTTTATCTGTTTTTGAAATCTATTTTAAATTCTTTTTTTTTCACGAAAAAAAAATGGAACAAAGAAACTTTTTTCTTCAGATTTTAACCCGAACAGTCTCAAGATAATAAGACAAGCGTATCAAATACTAAAAGTTCTGTTTATTATAATCAACCAGTTTTATCACTTTTCCTAAAAACAAACTTTAACAATCAAAATCATTTTCAGAAAACTTCAATTTTTTTAATTATAGTTACATTTATTTAAAAATAAGTTACCTTTTTCCTTAAGTACAAACATAAACTGTGAAATTCACTTGTTTCAATTGTCTTTCATTGCAGTTATGTTTGATTAAAGTCAGTAATCTTTTTGATACAAGCTTTAATTGTAGAAATCATTTTCATTAAATTTCAATTGATTTCATTTATAGTTACGTTAAATTAAAATGAGTAATTATTTTCATGAATTATAGAATGCAAGCGTGATTCCATTTTCACTAAATTTTAGCTCAGTTTCATAAATAGTAATGTTTAATTAATGTCGGTAATCCTTTTTTTTTTACTAACTTTAACTTTTGAAATCATTTTCCTAAAATTTTAATAGCCTTTATTAATAATTTTGTGTAATTTAAAATAGTAAAAATTATTTTTTATGCACAAACTTCAATCATGGAAATCAGTTTCACTAAATTTAAATTTATTTCAATTCTAACCTGACTAAAAAATTTCCTTAGCGGATTAGATGGATTATGTGTTCATACTTTTCCATCATTTATTTAATGTGTCGCGAAACATATTTCAACATCGGAATGAATATCTATTCTAACTATTCAATTAAAAAAACTATTATTAGAGTCTATCAATATTATTTGTGCTAGTTATACTTTATTATATAGAAGTTACTTTATTACCATATTATTATAGTCTGCTAATGTGACATAATTTTCTTTTACTTTATATTTTATAACCGTCGTTAAACGGCCGACCTAATTTTTGGGTTTGCGACTACTAATGTTCAACTCCGTAGTCTTGTAATTTTGAACCCAATCCGGAAGATAAGGGAACTCCTGGATCAAGTATTGGGAGAAAGTTGCCTTCGTGGAGAACTTTTTGATGGAACTGACCCGCATTTGCGCTACATAGTGAGGAAAATCGCAAAACCCTTCCACGGTTAACCTGATGGCAAGGGGACTCTAAGCCATGATCCGTCTGCCATTGAGGATATTTAGCGTCAGAACTGTGGTCGGTTCCAGCCGGGTGTGGAATTCTAATCAACCAGGGATTCGAATCCTGGCCACCTTATTGAGAGGCGAGCGCATTGTTACCTAAGCCACCACGGCTCCATTTCAATATTTTGTAGTTATCAGTATAATTAAGGATTAATTATCCTAATTGAGAGAATGCTAAAAACATGTTGCTAAAATGGAAGTCGCACTGCACGCAGCGATGAATTCGTGTAGATAAAGGACAGTATTGTATTGCGAATCGATGAGTTCATGTCGTCGGACTGCAGGCGGCTACTCTAAATATAAAAGGTATTCTGTATACTTTTGTATTGTCTTTTTCTGAATCTGTATCTTTTTTTCTAAAATATTTAAATTGCTTTTAATGGTCACCAATATGGGCAGCTTGATCGATACCGTGTACCTAAATTAATTATTTGCGCTATAAATATTAATTTTACTGTCACTTATTTGCGCAGTTTTTATTGAATAATAAACGTGTGTATTTTATTAGCTTTTAAATCATGAGATTTCTCATTGACTTAGTGCACGAACTTGCGAACTTCTCTGTGAGAATCTATGTTGCCTCTTAGCCATCTCGCCCATTCAAGATTTATTGAAGTACGCAGGCTTCTATACTTTAATTTGCAATATATTTCCTTTCATAGAAGACCATCATTCTGAGCTTCATCTATTAGTTTTGCTTATAATAGACTTGTAATATGCTTTATAAGTCAGTTATGTCGAACTCGCTAACTTTTTTCCCCTTGATATTTGCCATAAACATTTACATGAGGAAAACATTTTATGACACATTATTGAAAATTGCGCAACATAGATGAGGAAACGGGTGCCATTCATTTGAGTCATTGCCTAGCACTCAATGCTGGATTTCTTTAGGGGATATTGGGAGGCTGGATGCAACTTAGATTCTTTGGACTATTCAGTAGACTAACTTTCCTTCATATGTTCACAGATATTTTGATTCTGATTTTTCTGTTTTTCCCTTGTTTTATGCCTTGTTTTCTATCTTTATAAACAGTCATAAGAAATAAAAAATAAAAAAATTATCACGACAAGACATCACTGTCAACTGATAAGTTCAAATTTCCTGTCAATTTTCTTTTTATCAGTTTTGAATTTGCGAGTCCATCGTACTATCTTCAGAGAACCTGAAATACTTTGAATGACTATCGATTTTAAGGCATCCTCCAAGCCAGGAAAGCAATTTGGCGATATCGCCACAATTTTAGATGAAAGTTGAGAAACGGCAACCCTTGTAGCAACTCGTCTAACAAGAAGATTGAACCTCTCAAAACTGATCTGGCGACACCTGGCGAAGAATCGAGCATAAATTCTGTATACTCTTATCACGGATACACAACGAGTTCTAAGCAGTAGTTTTTGGGCCGATTTTCAAACACCAGCTTGGGAGGCAATAAACTTAAGTCCGACTACGGTTTACGAAAAGTGATGAAGGAGGATAGAATATCTTTTCTTTTTTCTCAGCTGTTTTATTTTTCGTTGCCACTTTTGCGGGATAAACTTTATCACTGTGTTCGACAAGGAACAGAATTTAATGTCTGCCTTTAGAAAAAGGGAAAGAAAATTTTTATGAGAGCAATTTTTTTCCTTCTTTTTTTTTCCTGCTTCGATTGAATTTCGAAACGATAAAGAGTACTTTTATTAGCCTATTTATGTAGTTTTCTTCCAAAGTCGAGATTATTTACAAATCCTTTTTCAATTTTTTCGTAGAAAATTTTTCTTATGGTACTTTAATTTTTTTTTCTATCTATATGAAATTGGTTCTTTTTGTTTCAGTATAATTTAAAAAGTGAAAATCATCTGATTTAATCTTTTTATTCTTTCAAATAGTTTAGCTTCGTTTTTTATTCTAGGAATGATGTTAGGCTGATAATTATTTGACGATTTCCGTCAAATTGCGTGGAGTGATAGTATCAGTAATCATTTCAGAAAAAATAAGCCAGTATTATAGAAAAAAACTTTCATAAACTCGTGAATTAAAACTTTTTGATAATAATATAAAAATGGACACACCTAAAAGCTAACAAAATTTTGCATCGTTGTATTGTTTAAATCAATAATTAATAGCTACAAAAATTACAAAGATATATTTTTCAATGCAAATTAAATATTTATTTTTCAATGCAATATAAATATTTATATTATTAAATATTTATACCAACTAAAGCGAAAATAAGAAATGTTCGTATATATAAATTACTAATATATTAAATGCTGTCCTGACACTCATTCCACTTTTTAGACTATTTGTACCAGTTCAGCATGAGTTCGAGTATTTTTCTACAACTACACATTTGGATTATACAGCTCCGATTTAAAATATTAGAGTAATTCAAAATTTCTCTATTAAAAAGTATTTAACTCTAATTATTTGTTGTTGTTTTTTTACTTACTTAAATTAAAATATGAATTTAACGAGCATACTCTGTATAATTCGCAGTATTTTTAAACACAAACAAAACTCAAAGTATAAATTAATTGCAAAACCTATTTCCGGAAAAGAAAATTTAAATATTAGGATGAAATTTAGGTGGCTCAAAATATTAAAATATTTCATCATAGAGACAAGAATCCAATCATATAAAGGATCTTACTTGGAAAAAAAACATCATTTTGACAGACCTTTTTTTCTTTTTCTTTTTTTTCTTTTTTTGCTTAGATTAGTCCAAATAGACTTAATGCTCAACAACACCAGCTCAGCTTTGTTTGTAAAAGCACCTTCTTGTATTTCTTTTCTTTACTATCCCAAGTAAATTTTAAATTGGTTTAAACTTTGGTGGATCAACTAGCCACAGTAGCTTTGTAATTTTGCTTTCCTCTAACCAGATCATGGTTGATTTTGATAGAGTTGAAGTTGGATCTTGTTAGAAAATAAAATCATTCTCAACAATATCCTTTTTCTGACTATGGATTCATGTATCGCTGGAGAATATTTTGACAAATATCTGAATTAACTTTTTCTTTGAGGATGCCATACTCTCCTACATTCATTTGCGCTCATGTAGATCTAGATTCATGCACTCACTAGACTTCTAATGGTTTTTTTTTAACACAGGATTGAAACTCAAATTTATGAAGACGCCTTTACCACCCCTTCCCTCTCGCTCCCGTAAAAATCACGGCAAGAGCTTTCGTCTCCTATTTCTCGTGCATGTGATATTTCTGGGCTAAAGCGTTTAAAAGTAATGCACTAAAACGGTTTAAATATATCCATCTCTTGTGCCAGGAATTTTTCTTATTTCTTATTTTGCACTCTAAATGGCTGCACCAAACTATTTTTAATGTTAACTGGAGATAGTTCATTTTAAACTATACTGGTCGACAAAATTAAGAGATGGAAGACATTTTCCCAAATATCTCAAAAAGTACTGAATATGAATAAATGAAATTTGGTATGGATATAGCTTATTCCATGATAATAAAGTATGCAAAACAAAAATGAAAGTGACAAGCACTGGCAAGACATATTGCCAATAAATCCAATGTAGTCTGAACTTAAGGATAAAAGATGACAATAAAAGTGAGACTTGTACAGTGTGTGTTACCTCTAGTATGGTCACCCCTGACAGACAGACAGCATGCACAACGAGTATGCATGCTGTTAATAAGGGAGTTAAGGAGGACTTGTGGAAGACCCTCCCATTCTTCCACCAGAGCAATTTTTACTCCAGAATGGTTCTGGGGGGAGATTGGCGCATCGCAATAGCTCTCCCAAGAGCATCCCAAGCATGTTCAATAGGATTCAGATCAGGGGAATATCCTCGCTTTCCAGATACTCATCAACCATGAGAGCCATATGTGGTCGTGCATTGTCGTCCATAAAAATGAACTCAGGGCCAATAGTGCCCCTGAAAAGACGCACATAGGGCTCTAGGACCTCCTGTCTGTGCCTCTGGGCAATCACGGAACCATTGTCAAACACACGGAGCGGTGTGCGGGTATCTTGCATAATTCCTGCCCAAACCATGAGTCCTCCACCAGCATAATGGTCCCTTTCGATAATGTTGCTGGGATGGTATCGGGTTCCAGGTTCCCTCCATATCAATAACCGTCCAGAAATAGAGTCATAGAAATTTTTCGTCACCGAAGAATATAGCGTCATAGAAATGCGCGAAAATGCTTTCCATCTCTTAATTTTGTCCACCAGTGTAGATGTCAGCAATCAGCATTATCCAAATATATGTATTTGTGATATGTATTTCATTCTCTTAGCTCAGCTACTTATGCTCTTTGTGAATACACGTGGTTTGTGTTCTATGATAAAATATTTTTCAATACTGTGTACATTATGGAGTCAGAATTATATGGACATATGGAATACATATGGAGTTTAAAATTTCAAGCTAAAAATAAATCCAAAAATAAAAAATGAATACATATATATTGTACAGACATTTTTTTTTTTCAAATTTTCTTGAATAAAAAAATAGGCTTTTTTATGACAGTTTTCTTGAAAATAATAAAATCGTTGAGTGGTTAACATCGCATATTTAGAAACATTAATTCCTTATTATTATTATTTCCACTACAATTAACCTATACACCTGAATTATTTTTTTTTCTCTACTTTTGCCTTCAGTATTCGTAATTAGTGATATACTATGAACATTCACGGCATTCAAGAAAATTAAGCTGTATATAATGAGCAACCAATTTCTCGAGATGATACTCTTTTTTCTTTATTTCTCTTACTTAATGACTATTGTGTGCCCATTAACCAATTCAACCAATTGTAATACTTTAGTAAGCGATAGTAGCAAATAATTCACAATACCACTAAAAATATTGAACAAATATTTTCTAAAAACAAGAAAAAATTATAATTTAGAGTACTATTATTAAAAGAACTTTGTGAAAGAATTTAGAACGCGTCATTTGAGAGAATTGATACTTGACGGGTTTGGTTTACTCGAAATGGAGTAGAAAGAACAGTTAATAACGTAAACAAATGCCACGTTTCAACAAACAATCAGGATCGATATACCCACACTACGTCACTTGCACGTATCCCATTATGATTTCATTTCACATTGGAAAGCTAGTAAAACCAGTTAATCTAAATAAAAATGAAATTGATGAGTTGCAAAAGGGAATCCTCAATCAGTTGATTTATTACAACACCAGTAGCCAGAAAGCGTCGAAAAGACGTTTGTACTGATGCTCGTCACAAATACTATTTTTCAACGTTGCCTAATCGTTTAAAAACCATTATTTACGCTATGGAGAAGTTTCCTATACAAAATATCAGTGTTGTTGTTGTTGCTTTTAACTTTAAAAAAAATTTTACATTTTCGTATTTTAAAAAAATAGAAAGAAAAGACTATCGGGTGGTAGGCACTATGACAAGATTCGAGAGGTAGACGCGGTCTCTTTTCACTTGCTAACCACAATATGTGATGCTTCAACTTGGCATTCGTTGAATAGATCCTTTTACCTGATAGATCATTTTACATGATATAAAAATATTTTCTTCAATTTAAAATCTGTTTTGTTTTTTTTTTTTATTTATTTACATAATAGTATTGAATACCTTTTTTGAATACCTTTTATACCTTTTTTGATATTTTATGCGGATGTTTGAGTATAATTTTCTCTCATTTTTAAATAAAAAGTTCCATGAAATTTAGATTTTTAAATTTATCTGCTTTCGAAATATTAATAAATTTTAACAATAATTATAAATATATATATAATTTATATTCATAATGTGATATTCATAAGTTTTAAAAAAAAGTCAGTCATAAAAGATTTTGCAGCAATAAAATATGTAAGAAGAGCATTAAAATGTATAAATTTAATGAAAGGAGTAGCTCATTTTTTTATACATATTTTTTTAAAGTTTCATCTTCTTCAACTATTTATCTTTTAATTTTTTTATTATTTTTATAACTATTTAGTATTAATTGGTATTGGAATTAATATTCTTTTCTTAATTTTAAAAACACTTTTGACTTAAAGTCTCAAAGGAATTTGAAATACTCATTATTCCAGTTTAAATTGAAAAAGTCCCCTCCTCCACTCCCGTAATTTCAGAGTTATAAAATATTGTTTAAAGGCAGTATTAACACTAACAAAAAAAGAAATATTAAGTTTAAATTTTATAAATTTTAAAGTAATTTGTGAAAAGCCAAGTAAACAAGAACTTTTAGCATTTCTATAATTACAACATAAGATTTTTATTTAAAAAAAAACTAATCAAATTAAATAAATAAGTAAAATCTATATTCAATTTTTATATGCTTTATTATTTAAAAAAGTTAAATTAAGATTCATAAATTAGTTTTGAGGTTTATCAACAAATTTAAAATTTTATTCCATCAGGTCTTGTGGGTAGCTTAGGACCCATATAGCACTAACTCATCCAGTGGTCGCCATCGTATGCATCCACAAAGGTTCATGTGGTCACCCGGTGGACGTCTACAAGACATCCATGTTTGATCCCGGGAAGATCTGGTAGAAGTCCGAAAGTTGTCCATTAGATATCCACCATAACTTTTACATTGATGGCATATGGATGATTTGATCAATAGTTCATCCAGGCATGTGCGTCTCATAGACAACCACAAAAATTATTCCTGATCAGTTGGAAGACACATAACGGAATAATTTTGTAAACCGTGATGGCTCAGGGTATAGAGCGTTCGCCTTTCAGTGAGGTGAACCGGGCTCGAATCCCAGCGATAACTGGTTGATACGAATTCCGTATCCGGCTTGCACCGATCACAGTGACGTAAAATATCCTCAGTGGTAGACTTATCATGGGTTAGAAACCCCTTGCCGTCAGGCTAACAGTGGAACGTTTTCGCGGTTTTCCTCTCCATGCAAAGCAAATGCAGGTTAGGTATATCAAAAAGTCCCCTACAATGGCAAAATTTCTCTCAATACTTGATCCAGGAGTTCCCTTATCTTCTGTATTGGGTTCAAAATTGCAAGGTTACGGAGTTGAACATTACTATCGTAAACACAAAAAATTTAGTCGGCTGTTCAACGACGGTCATAAAAAATAAAAACTATATGCAACGGACATGTTCGATACATGTTACAGAGGTCGTATATATACGAATTCTGCAATTAAATAGTTCACATTTTTATGGATGTAGCAATGTAACCCTCAATAGATGTAACAGTGTAAAAACCAAATTAAAAGCTTTTAATTTGATTTAAACTTTTTTTTAAACTTTTCAGGTATACTTGTAGAAATAATATATTTAAACGGAAAAAAATTAATGATTTCGAGTCTTTTTTAAGTCATGACTGAATTCAAAGATTACACTAATAATTATAATTACAAATATTAAATAGGATTTTAATAAAATTATATATAAATTATGGATGATGTTTTCTACTCTAGGGAACGCTGCAAGCTCCATATCACCTTTACTTCCGGGTTACTGTTTCCGTTGTATTTTAAAGCCATTTGGCTCACAGCGTGATCATTGTGTTTTGAGATTCTTGCAAACGTGGTATATGATTACTTATTACTTGTGTTTACAATGCTAACAATACTTATGTTTGCAATGCTAAAGGTTCTAACACTAACGTAGGATGGTGCACGGCTTGCAACAAGAACAAACAGTAGTAAACAAATGGGAAAGAGCCCAGATCAGGAATGCCAAAAAGCGAGTTATTCAAAATCTAGCAACCACGTCACCTTTTTTAACAATATATCTATAAATAACTAAAACAAATTTTCACTTCAAACCCACTAGAATTACTTACTAATATTAATATCTTATGAAATACGGCAGATTTGACCTCAGAAATTATCTAATTTACTTTTTTTATTTAAAACAAAACTATCCGTTTGAAAATATCGCCTTGCAGAATAAGCTGTAGTAAACAGTTGCAAACTTACTTACCGGAACTAGAGCAGGTATTGAGCTCGAGATTGTTATTGTTTACATTTATATTGAAAACACCATCCATACAATTACAATTTTTATTTTCATTTTTTTTTCGATAGTTCCTCTAGAGCAGTGGTTTCCAACTGGCGGCTCGGGGGCCGCATCCGACCCGCGAACCCTTTTTTGGTGGCCCGCGAACTAAAATATATTAGTTATCATTTTTTTCGGACAATTTTCGTAAAAAATCTGTATGGGTTAAAAATACTTTTCTCGTTAATAAAAACCTAATTTCTTCGTTTCTGTGAAATTTATCATACCAACGGTGCAAAAAAAAAATTTCTCAGGATTTGCATCCAAGAAAATATTTATTCAAATACAAAAATTATCGTGTATGTTGCTCTTTTTTATTTCATTTTTTTTTGTATTTTGTGAGTATAATTTAGCATGTGTGTATCAGAAATTTTCTCGAAGATATTCTCCGATTTAACTTTTTGAAACCACTCATTTTGGACGAAAATATTTACACACACATTTGTAAATTTTAAATGTAAATATCTATTCTCTGGTGGTTGCAGCAGACAAGCCTCAATTTTGTCATTGAACATTTTGTGTACTACTATGTAAGTGTATATACCAACCTTTTTAAAGTTTTATATCTTAACAATTAGATATCTATTGAACATTAATTGTTTAATACATGGGTACATATTAAAGTTATTGTAGTCCGAATTTTTTAATATGCAATTACACATTTTTAAAAATCTACTTCTTATTTTAATTTGTAATTCAATACTTTTGTTTTGTACAACTTGGTAAAAATCTGACAGTAATATTTAATGTTCCTTCAAACATAAAAGAGTCCTACATAAAATTTTGATAAAGTTGCGGCCCGCCATTTGATTTGTGTTTTTAATTGTGGCCCCCGGTCTCATGTTAGTTGGAAACCCCTGCCCTACAGCAATGCCAGCAACCAACCCAGATTGTCTTAGCGCCATCTATCAACTATTGGGCAGCCGAAAATAAAAGTACAACTTTATTAACGGTAACTGTGGTTTGTGTCAGCATTGCGTCATAATACGAAAGGTAAATAAACAAAACATCCAACTTCGGAGCTACGCATCATCGACCACCGGCCGGCAGCTCTGAAGAATTGTCACTGATATTTTATTGCCGTAAATTCTCAGAAAGCTGTCCATTTTTCATTCATTTTCCTTTGTTCATCCAAAATAAAATTAGTTCACTCTTGTATCTAGTTGATGTCGTGGAGTCCATAGTTTAAATAATTTTCCAAGTGCTTATTGTTCCTAGTTGCATAATGATAAATAAATCTTTTAAAAATTTTAATCTGTAAAGTTATTATTAAGTAAGTTTTTTTTATTGTGAGCTCTAAAGTTTTTTTAGTCATGAAGTGATTAATTGTATTAAACAGTATCGCTTTAATTATAAAAAACTCTCCTCAAATATTAAGAGCATAACACTTTTTCAATGTTAGAAATATCCATATTTCCTGGTCGTATACACTACAAATTTATAAATTCTTTTAAGAATAAGAACTAATATCTCCTACATAGTATTCATTTTTGTTATATTAAGAACTTTATATTTTAATACTCGCTTTAAAACATCTATAAAATTATATTGTAGAACTGTATTTGCTGTTTAGTTATTAACCTGCTTCAAATGAAAATCAAATAACAGTATTTCTGTTCAGTTTAAAAATAAGGTACATCAATATGTTCTAAATATGGTACCCTTTAACGTAAATAAAAGTGTAATTAAAATAATAATTAATGTCAGATGTTTTGTTAAAAGTATCTAAAATCAGAAGTATCGTACAATTAAAATAAGTTATTAATTAAATTAACGCTTAAAAATAGTGCTCTCTTAAAAATTTTTGACTAAATACACTTTTTACTATATGAAATTCATTCATTTGAGAATATAAACTATAATAATACATTCAAAAACTACATTCATTTCACGTTAATAAGTGCAATGCCTGTTGTTTGTCAGTCATAGCATTTATATCTGCATCATAACAAGTGGTTTCTTACAGCTAATTATGTAGAATTCATCGATGAAAATACTTGCTCACTAATGTGTGAGGACTCAAATATCGGGCAGACTTTTCTCGTAATTTGGAATCTGATTTGGTTTCTTTCTCTGAAAGTTATCTCACTCGTCTAGAAAAAGTTAGTCTCTCTTACAACATAAACTTTCCCAGTGAAGGGGTCACTAGTCCCCCTTTTCTCCTGGAAGTCACAATGGTGATCAAAATCATGGTTAATATTGAAGGATTTTTTTTTCCTTTTTTTTTAAATGTTGTTTTTTGTAAATATAAATGAATAAAAGTAATTTAATATATACTGCTAATGTGCTACTAACATACTTGTCATTTGTTATCTAGTGGCATGTGTGCCATTTCTGTTACACGCTGTAGAACATTGATTATTGTATTTACTTATTTCATTTTAACATGATTTAGTTTTGCTTTATCTTTTTTTTTTCGTCCTAGGTGTTTTCAAAAATGGCTAACCAGTTTGCCAAAGTTAAGTATTCTCTTTATAACACGGAAAGTTTCCAAGCTGACAGTGATGATGAAGTTAGTGTTAACAGTGCCAGCAATTTGAACTCCAATTACATATGCAGAAAAATTCGGTTCTGTAAAGAAACTAATGTGGACCTTGAGAATTCTCCTCTCCTAAATAGTTTTGAAGATGATGATTTTGGGGCTCATCAATCTATGCAACATGTAAGATAACGTTTTATTTTTTAATTGAGAATGTGTTTGAACATTTAATTGTATCCAATGGAATTAAAAGTTCTGTTTTAAATTTTGTAACTGCTTACAATTTTTAGTTTTTTGTTAAGAATTAAGAAATGATAATAAAGTAAAAAATTTTATTATTGTATTAGAATAATTAATTTAACAAAAATATACTTTGTATTTTTATTTATTCTGTAAAAATTTGCTCTTATATAAACCTACTATTGATGTTATTTGATATTCAAACAGATATTATGAGCAATATTAATTTGATATTCAAGAATTAACTCTTAATTAACAACTGTTTATGCGTAGTGTGTGAATTTGAAATTTCATCTATGTTAACTCATTACTTTTTTCTTCTGATTAGCTGTGTGTAAAATATGTTAAGGTAATACAAAATTTGTTTATTAAAAATACATTTAAAACAATAATTTGTGAATGTTTTTTATTGAAATGTTACTTGCTTACAGGTGTTGCTGTTCTACCAGCAGCATTCTAATGTTACTGTTGTACTTTACAAAATCTTGCTACACCATTTACCTACTAGTATTAAGAGAGGTTTTAATCACTTTGCTCCTCACATGAGTATTATTAGTATGATTTTTGGAAATCAAATAATTATACTTTTCAATAAGCGATATACTGTTGTGAAAGTCAGCCTTCACACTCATAATGTGTTCAAAATGCAACTGTTCAAAAATTTATTGAAAAATGTATAAATCTAAAAAATTTAAATCTGAAATATATTTAGATTCTGGCTATTTCTTTTAAAAAAAAATGTCGAACTTTGAAATAAACGAGAAATTTAAAATATTCTTAGCGTACAAGTCTATGAATTTTTTAAATCCTGTCACTGATTGTAAAATTTAGTTAAGGTTTGGCCTCTTAATGTTAATTTTGCTTTTTGTGCATTTCAGTTTATCTCAAGAACTTTTTAAGTGAATTGAAACATTTTTACACACAATTATTAAATTCGTTTATCCAAAGATAATTCCAGGCAAAACATAACTTTTAATAAATATTTATTATTTTTTATTATTTTATTTAATAATGGTCAAAAAAATTTGAACTGGAAAATATAAAATTTTTAGCATAATTTAAAAGAATATCATTTTTCTTGGCAAAATACAAAATTTGAGCAAAATTGAATTCAACCAACTCTGCTCAAGTTTTGTATTTTATCACGTAATATGATATTTTTTTTAATGATGCTAAAAAATGTATATGTTAAATCTCAAAATTTTTTCAACGTTCATTAAATGAAACAATAAAAAATAGTAAATATTTTCTGAAAGTTATTTTTTTTGCATAGAATTGTCTTTGGCTAAATGAATTTTATAATTGTGTTCCAAAAATTTTCAATTCGCTAATAATTTCTTGGGGTCTAGCAAAATACGCAAAAAGTAAAATTGAGATTAAGGGATCCAAACTTTGGAGAGCTCTCTGGACCAAACTATCGGGACCATATTTCCCTAATTCCAAAAATATGCTGATAATTCTAAGTGTATCCTTACATTTAAACACTTAAAAAAGTATTCATAACATTAGTTATTAAAATGATTGTTCATAAAAATTTTTGAATAGAATATATTCCACATTGCTTAGCCTCATTTTCCTAATCATTAAAAATATTTACATGAATATTTCTAATTCTATTATAAATTATTGAAATTTGCACTGCAAACTCAATGTATTCTGTTAGTCACTAAATTGCTTATTATGCCGTAAATGCCACTATGGCTCTAAGGTTTTGTTCCCAGTTGTGACTTGAAGCCTACTCGTCTTTAAGTCATAACTAGGCACTCTGGGAAGTAAAGTGATTAGTGAGTGATGCTGACCACATTGGACCATCATACTAATATTATTGAAAGAATAAAATTTTAATTTCCACGAGCTCCCTGACAAACAATGGCTAGTCCTAAAGTGCTTTACTTAACTGTAAATAAGTTTTTAATGCATTGAGTAGTTCAGGCCAGTTGAGCATTTTACTTACAGTTGAATTCTATGAAAATCAACTGATTCAACATTCTAGCAAGTTATTGAAACCAAATCAACTAATTGGTGTACTTTTTTTATTTTTAAATATTAAAACAATAATACTTTTCTTAAGTTTAGTAGTACTAATTTATGTGCTTTTTTGATGGGGAGATGGTTATAGTTTACATTTTAACATTTAATTGTTAAACTGTTAATTACAAGAACCTTCAACCAACATCCATTTTAAGTGGAATTATATAACAAGAAAAAAAACTTTTAAAAAGAATTATTTTGTCATTGCAATTTGATAAATTTTAATCTATCACTTTTGTATATTTTCAAGATAATGAATCTCTCAAAATATTTTCATTTGGTTATTGGTTTTATAATGTATATGAATATATACCATTTATATTTCTTTCTTTTCTTACTAAATAGATTTTAAGAGAAAATAATGTGCAACACATGGAAACATATTTAAATGGCCTTAGCTATGAGGCGTGTAAAGTAGTTATAAACACGTTAGATGAAAATAAGCGTGCTCCCTTGCATTACTGTGCTCGATACAACCTTGTTGATGTGACTGAGTTGCTTTTAAGGAAAGGTGCTGGTAAGTGTCTAAAAATTCATTTAGAATTAATAATGTAAACATTTAATAATTCTGATAAACCATGAGTAGCCTCTATATATTTTTTTTGACTTTGTAGATGCTAATGTAGTTGGAGAAGATGGTTTGACACCTTTGCATTTTGCATCTCGTTATGGTTGCAGCAAGGTTCTAAAGCAAATGGTAAATAAAATATTTATTTAGTATTGAAATGTTTATCCTTATACAATTTACTTTTTATTTTTATGTAATTTATGTTTGCTAATTTAATGTACCCTTTGTACATTTCTTTAAATAATATTTATATGATATTTAATTAATGTATTGTGTGACCTGAATCTGCAAGAAATCATTCTAATGGTATACTTCATTGTAAATCTCAGAACTATTTCTAGGAATTACTTTTTTCTGTACTGTATTGGAAAATGAAACAAAAGACCAAATTGTTCCCTTCCTTTATGCATTTTAGTATCTATTAATATTTTATCTATTTATCTACTAATTTATACAAATGTTTTATACAAACAGTTATGCCTCCTAACTTAAAAAGCCAACGTGATGAGTAAAAATTTATGTCTGATGTCTTGGATATAAAAGTGTCTTGGATATAAAAATGCTATGAAATGAAACTTGATATATATATATAAATACTACAAAATGAAATTTGATATAAAATACCAAGAACAATTTTTTCTTAGTATATGTCAGGGGTATAGTATATGCCCGGTGGCTGAGCGGTAGCGCTTCGCGCTGTCGTGCCACAGGTCCCTGGTTCGATCCTCGGGCCGGGCAAGGTTCACTCAGCCTTTCATCCCTTCAGTGGGTCGATAAATGAGTACCAAGCATGCTTGGGAACTAAACACTGGGGGTTCCGTGTTCGACTGACCACCTGACCGGAACATCTGCTCCTGCACCCCAGAGCCCAAGGTCAAGAAAACTGAGATGGGCACAGTAGGCCTTGGCCCTCTATGGGCTGTCGCGCCACTGAGTTTAGTTTTTTTATATGTCAGGGGTCCCCAACCTTTTTATACCTTAGAGCAAATACCAGAATATCGGTCGAATGGCGGGCACCATTTATTTTTTAGAGATAAATTTATAGTTGATAGACATAAGTAATAATACACACTACATATAACGCCCAAAACATTTAATTGAAAGAATAAATTTAACATATGAATATAATTAGTATTAATATTCTTATGTAAAATAAATTATTACTAAATTGCTTTCAAAACATACAAAGTATAAAAATTATTTATAATATACAGTAAATGTGATCTTTGGCATGGCATTTCGCTGGCCAGCAGATGATGAAATACCTGCTGGCAAGCAATCGTCAAGGTGTTCATCTGTAAATCGGGATCTATATATTGATTTTATGATATTCATTGTTAAAAACAATGATTCACACAAGTATGTGGAACCATTAACGACTTTATTTTATGTGCTGCTCTTTTTAAGAATGGAATTTATTCCTTCAGAATTTATTCCAGAATTTCTCATCTGATATAATAGTTTTGAGGATAATGTCATTCTGAAGATTCACAATTTCTATCTCCATTTCTTCCCGCCTTACTTGATGAAATTCTGAAATGTATGTTGCTGTTACAGTTATGTTTATTTGATTGGTAAAAGGATTAACAAAAAAGGTTATCAAAGAGTCGATGATATTAAATTGTTGAAATCGCTTTTCAAATTGATCTTTAAATAATTGGAGGTTGATCGCAAATGTTCATGATGATCCCAATTTCACTGTCACCTATCTTTTTTTTTTCCTATTTGGAAAATGCGCAAGAGACTTCATTTTCAAATGTGATATCCACAAAGCTAGCTTAGCTCTGACCGAGTTTATAACCTCTATCATGTTTGCTATATGTTTGTCCTTTCCCTGCAGCTCCAAGTTTAAATTATTTACTTTTTCCACCATGTGCGTTATGAAAGACAAATCTGCTAACCAAAGAGGATCTCTTAGTTCCAAAAATGTTTGATATTTGGCTGCAAGATAATTTTAAGATTTCTTCAATTAAATGTAGAAATCTATCGAGTACTTTGCCTTTACTGAGCCAGCGTACTTCAGTATGTATTTGTATAGCATAAAATTTGCATAGCATTTAATGGGAAAATGGAAAACTGAAATATTTTATCGTTGGGCCCAAGCAGCGGGCACACCTAAATCGATCGACGGGCGCCATGGTGCTTGCGGGCATAGGGTTGGGGACACCTGGTATATGTCATCTTCATGAAAAAGAAATTTCTTTTTTGTTATGATTTAAGATATTACTATAAAGTCTTAAACTATAAGATTAAAATTTGCATAGTAGTTTTGTAAATAATTGAAGACATCGCAAAAAAAATTAGCTAAGTTTATAGTGGTTTTTATTATTTTTAAATGACATATTTACTTCCTATTTTTGTATTCTTATTGCAACGATTTTTTTTAAGTAAATACAATGCAGATGAAAAAAATTAAACATCATTTATAATTTTCTTCGTTTCTCTTTTAATAAAGGAGTATGTTCTGCACTTGGAAATCGGTTTACTCACCCTTAAATTTTTATGAAGTTTATTAATTTGAAAACTTTGCAATTGTTTTTTCTAGAAATTAAGCATTGTTTATCACTATTATTTTTTCTTTGTCTCATCAATTTCAAATTGCCTCTTTAAATATATACTTTTAGGCTGATGTTTGGTTAGAAGGTATAACTGAGTCATGTCAAAAAATTGTTTCATTGTTGATTGAAAAAGGTGCTCAAGTAAATTTTCAAGATATCTATGGTATGACACCTTTACACTATGCTGCTATTCGAGGAAATACTGTTGCCACCAAGGAATTATTGAAATCTCTTAAAATAAATACTGAGGTAAGTGTTATTTTATTTAAAATTCTGTAAGTATGAGTAGTACTATAAACAGCCTAATGAATGTTCATTAGGCTGTTTATAATACTACTCATACTAATTTAAAATATGCTAATGCATTTTGTTGGTACTATATATCAGCCCAGGATGGGCCGTCACAAAGAACCTTTTCCTGACCAGCCTTCTTCTAGCTTGTGTTTTTCAATTCTTGGTCCCTAAGACTTGTAGATCTTTTTCAACGCTTTTAATTCATTTAAGAGTTGGCCTTCCTTTTCTCTGCTTGCCGACTTTTTAGGCACTGAACACTTTTTTGTGTGGTGAAAACCTGGAGGATCAGTCCCCTGATATAATCCTTGGGGCCTGGCTTTGTCCCCGCACATTGGGGACTCTTTTTGTGAAATATCAGTCCTCTTGTATGGTTTATTTTCTACTTAAGGCATGTGATCTATGCAGCTATCTTAACATATATTAGAGAAAATGGCAGTTCCCTAACAAAATATTTTTAATGCATTTTTTACTTATCAAGTATTATTTGAAAGGATACTTTTGTGTACATATTAACATTAAAAAAAGAGTTGCATTATTGCCTATTTTTCTGTTAGTTAGCAAATTCTTATTAATGCAAAGTGTTGCTTTGTTAAATTAGTCTAGTATTTTTTTTACCTGTTGATATTTATTGTATTTATGTGCACCCACAATATAACGTCTATTTTCGCCTGAACCACAAGGGTCATTATATCAAGCCTCGAGGGTATATGATGCATTTTATATTAAAAACTTAGTATGATTGATATAGTAAAGGTTTGTAAATAAGCCAAAAAGTTCCTTTAATTTCTATTTTCTGAAAAGTACTCGATGAAAACACATTTATTGTTTTTTACAGATTTAAAACACCAAAATCAATTTTATTTCACTTAATCTCCAGATTTGTCCTTTAAAATTACTTCAACTTATCTACAATAGTCACCCAAATATCTCTCTTATTGAGTCTCAATCTTGGTCTTATCAAATTCCTTTAACAAACATTTTAAATATGTACTGAGAAAGTTACCCTGTCATAAATACATTCTTAATACCCCTTATTTATATTTAGATTGCTGATAAGCAGGAAATGACAGCCCTTCACTGTGCTGCGAATTACAATTCTCCTGATGTTGCTAAATTATTGTTGAATTCTGATGCTCATCCTGAGGCAACAGATGAAAATCTTTCTACTCCTCTACATCTAGCTGCAACTACTGGAAGTAAAGAAATTGTAACATTACTATTGAATACTGTAGAAAGAAATTGTGGCAAAGAACACCTGAAGAAAGTAATTTTATATGATTTATTAATTGTATTTTACTTGTATTTTAATATTTAATTTGTTAGCATTTTTGCAAATGAATTGAAATTCTTTTATAACTTTTCTAATAGTTTTTTCTTTTTAAATGTAAGTTTTATAACCAATAGATGTTACACTATACATCTAAGTTATTTGGTTTCAATACCAGTTCTGTCTATCTCAGAAAATTTATTTACCCCTTAAAGATCACATAATTTTAAAGTAAACGGCATTAAAAGTGTCTGTCTTTTTATTTATTTTTTTCTCCCAAATTCGAGAAAATTATTTGTCATATATTATATTTAATATATATTGAGTTTGAGTATAATATGTATTCATTTTTAATTTTTGGGTTAATCGCAAAGATGCATGTTTGATGAGTGCTGACAATAAACTCTATTTCTAGACGCATTACAAATAGTCTGGTTCTGCCATTTGGTGATCGAAAAATAAGCAGGATTCTTAGCATAAGAAATAGATTGTTTCAATATTTTCTGCATGTTACTTTTGAATAGTCCAGTTATGAATAGGGGGACCCTGTTAACTAGAGATTTGGACTCTATAAAATGTTTTTAAAACCAAATGTCTCACATTAAAAAATTTTGCTGTGATTTTTTTTATCCTTTTTTTTAGTTCACGGAATTAAATTGTATAATTCACAATTTCAAAATTATTTTATTTGGTGTGCATTTAAGAAATAATATTTATTTAAGAAGATTTTTAAAGAAAAAAATCTTATTGTATTCTTTCTTTCTTACTGTTATTGTTTCAGGATTAGTTTTTCTTCAAAATTTCATTCTGAAAAACTGTGTAGCAAAAGCCACTAACGAACTACCAAAAACTTAATTTGAAATGTGAAAAAATATGCATCTAAATCTCTTTTTTTTTTCTTGCTTTTACTTTTAGATAATGAATAAATGAGTATGAAAATTAATGGATAAAACTTTATATCCAAATGAATAATTATTAACTTTGTGATGTGTGTAAGTAACACAAAACAATGTGAAAAAGCACAAAATAAATAACAACTAAAGGTGATCCTTCTGGTGCTATAAACACATTTTTTATTGTCAAGTTTGAGATGGTACTTGTTGCATGTGATATTATTTGTAATTTTACTTTGATTCAAATTTTATATCTTTAGAGAAATTAAAGGAAATATTTAAAGTTAGATTTGTATTGCAATAATAATAACTTAAAACCAGTAATACATATAATTTAAAAGAGAAAGAAATAACATTGAAATATGTCTAATAATGATTTGATGATCTAACTAACTGTATGTTTACGAATAAGCTATATTAATTTCCAGTCTTAGAAAAAATTTAGTGCTAATTTGCTATAGTTAAAATCATTGCTTTGAATTTAAGTACTTATACCATACCGTTACGTATTCTAATTTAAATTTTGCAGAGACAAAATTTATTTTTGTTTATTTAAACATTTTTGAATCATTCATTAGCATGACTTTGTATACAAACTTCCATGTCTTGTCTTTTTTTCAATTGTGCTTGATTTTAAACTTATTTTTATTTTTCCTATTTGCCACTATGCATGACTTTAATTTCATTTTTATTGTGCATGCTTTCTATAACTCAGGAAACTTTTTTTCTAGTATGTAGATGATAAAAATCTTAGCAAAAATACTGCTCTTCATCTTGCAGTTTCGAAAGGACACCAAGAAGTTGTAGAAATGCTTTTAGAAAAAGGTAATTGATGTTTAGAAATGCCCTGAGAAAAAGAGAGTGGCTGTAAGGGACAAAATTTCAAAAACACAGGCAAAAGCAAACAATGTATTTCAATGCATTGTTTGCTATAAATGATTTAAATTATCCTTAAACCCAAATTCATTGCCATAAAGTTGTCAAAAAGTGAACTAGTGAAAAGATGTCAAAAAACTGTGAGTGACAGGGGGGGATCAGGCAATATTTGAATTCAGAAGGTCATTTTACATGAAAATCAGCAAAGATGATGTCAGGTCTCAAAACAATTATAACAAAATTATACAGTGATATTATACATATAATATTTCAGTACAATGTTATGCAGTGTGCATACAGTCAACATTCGTTTTAGCGACCCTTATGATTCTTGAGAAAAGGGACATATGTAACTTGAGGTAGATAGATCGCAAGTGCACAAAAATATCATAAATTCAGTTGGACCTGTTTATCTCGAATCTCACGGAAAGGCGAAAAAATTGACATGAAGAGGTTTCAAGTTATACAGGTACTTTAAAAAAATTAAATTTAATTAAGAAATTCAATTAAAAATGCTTTAATTGTTTTTAGTAGAAAAATGTAGGTATTTCTGTAAATTAATTATACCACATACATATATTTACATTTACACTGAAAATAATTTTTCAAAGATTTTTGACGTCTAACCTTCTTTGTTTCGATTGTTCTTTTAAGGTTAGAAAAAGAAGCAAATGCTTCATAGCCAACATTTTCTTGGGATTCAAGAATAGTTTGTAAGAGTTTTGCGCTCACTTTTGGTTCATGAATATGATCTTCAGCCTCTTCATCTGATATTCCTTTGACATTATCTATAATATTCGCATCTGACAGTGTTTTGCATGTTGCCAGGCAGTTGTCCACTTGTAAAAATCTTCAAAATTAATGTCAACCTTTTATTGCATTCCATCCTTGTAAATCGGGCACTGCATTTTCAGCATCAGCAGTTTCTTCCTCTTTACTGATGCCCTCAACCTCTTGTTATTATCTTCACAGCTTTTCTTAAAACCAGCCTTTTTTAAGCCATTTTGGATAGTTTTTAGAGACACATTTCTCCAAGCATAACAGTCATTCTGATAGCATCCAAGAGAGCTTTTTTCATCGATGGCATCTACAAGTTTGCGTACCAACTGTTTTCTATAGTTTACTTTAAAAGTCCTAATTATCCTTTGATCCATTGGTTGCAATTTTGAGGTGAAAATTAATTTCTTTTCCTAGCTTTCTTATCTATGTACAAAAGCTAACCCCTGGTGGTCACTCCGTCTTACTCATCAATGCCTCTCTTACTGCCAGAATCATTGTATTCCTTTCTAATTACGTAAGTGCAGGGATACTAATCGAAATTCCAAGAAACACCCCAACCTGTTCATCCCTACTTCCTGTGGCTTTTGGAAATTCATCTCTGTCTGCAAGTTTTACTTATAAAGAAAGTTAGGGCATTTGTACTCTATTGTTAGAAATTCGAGAAACGGAGGTTTTGAAAAAAAAATTCGCCATAAACTTGGAAAATACATTGATTTTAAACAGTAAATGTGCGGAATTGTAGAAATTTTAAGATAGAGAGGTTTTCGAGATAAACAGGTTCAACTGTATGAACATATAGCTAAAAAGAACACTTTTAACAGAAAAACATTTAACTAACCGGAAAATTAGTTCAGTGGAGGCATTCTGATAGACATTAATGTAACATTGCTTCTATGGAATAACAAATGGGACTTCATCTATTGATTTTTATAATACAGTGCCCCACTAAAGAGCGTAGACTGTGTATATTTTAATTTTTTAATTAAATTTTAATTTTATGCGGAAATTTAAACTTAATCAGGTATTATGTGTTTTGCTATTACACCTAAATGGTTAATGATAGTTTATTCCAAGCATAATTTTTTTGTCCAAAATTAAACTATTAAACGTGTCATGCATTAACACATTTTTTGTCAAAAAATACTGTAACAAAATCTATAATCTTTCAATTATTTTTATCCCAAAATATAATTATGTGCCTCTAAATGCTTATTCAATTATATTATTTGCCTCTTAAATTTCTTTCAAAACTATTAAAAAAGGTTTGATTACAAATTATTTTGAATTGTTTGAAATGAATAAGTTTTAACATCTATTTATTGCATTTTATGTTGAGTCCATTTTCATATTTTCATTTTTTTTTCTGGCCGCCTTTATTTTCTTCTGCTTGCTTTTGTTATGTACTTGAAAATGAGAATGCATGCATTTCTTTCAAATCATCAAATATTCAAGTATTACTATTGTGTTTAAATGTCATTGATTTTCAGATCATATTTATTATTCTTGTTAATTTGGTAAAAAGGTTAACTCATTATCTTGCAGTAGTAAGATGTAATGATATTGTTAATTTCCAATTTCACTTGAAAATTTTGTACCTAAAAATCAAGATTATTAGTATTATTTTGAGAAATAGTTTTAAAAGTTATGAAACAGTTAAAAAAAAAAAATCTTTACCAATTTTTGAGCTATTTTCTAAAATAATTTAAAACCCATTGTATAACCATTTCTTATACTGGAAAATGTATTTGTTTTTTTTTTATTGATTTTAGAGTATTTTGCTTGAAAATTATAAGCTACACTATATGGCTGTGTGAAAAGTAAGATATAAGCAGCCTTTTTATTGTTTGATGCCATATGTGATTATATATATATATTTCAGCAATCAATTAGTTTATAATTCCGAATAGGGGTCATCTCTTAACTCTCCAGTCACATAATCGCAATCCCTCAAGGGACTGTTAATTGGAGGTTTTACAGTATATGTATATTTTTGTATTGTTATTTATTTTATATATTTTTTTTTATTTTTTATTTCCAATGAGCTGCACAATCGGTCTTGCCGATGAGCAGACCTAGTGCGTTCTCCAGAGCTGGTATCCACTCTTTCAGGACCACCACAATGGGTGAGATACTGTTGGTCATGTTAATTTGGACATCTAGTTTCTGCCACACTAGATGGCAGCACCAAGACTCTATTTGGATGCTAAAGTGCACTAGGAATTTAATTTTGCCGGAAATGCCAAGAGCCAATAAGGCACTCCAGGGATCTTTTACATGCCGCATAATCATACGACATGGTCGCTGAGGGTTTTCTGCATCTCGAAAATCCGGTGTCTGGGCCGGGGATCGAACCCGCAGACTTGGGCTCAGAAGGCCGACGACAAACCAATATTATTTATTATTGCTTTATCTTATATTTCCTTTATTTTATATATTGCTTTACCAAAATTTATCATTTTTAGTAAATGATTATAATTTGCATATTTTGGTAATGAAACTATATGTTCTACTTAAATCTACAGTATCTACACATGTACAGTGGATATCAAAATTTTTTGTTAAATAATCTAAAATTATCTTATTTTCCAAAACTTAGTTTCATTTAAAAATTTATAGGTGCTGATGTAAAAATTCACTTGGCAAACTTGACCCAACCTCTACATTTAGCTGCTATTTCTGGAAATTTAGAAATAGTAAAGCTTTTAATCAAGCATGGTGCTGAGCTAAATTGTGTAAACAACTTTGGGGAAACTCCATTGCATAGAGCAGCTGCTTACAACTCTACTGAGATCATAGATTTCTTATTAAGAAAGTAATTCAGCATTTATTAAAAACTTGTTGGTGATGGCATTGTGAATTAGCTATAACGTAATTATAAATATCCAAATTCAGAACCAAAAAAAATTATTGTAATTATATAAATTTGCATGCAGCGCTACAAATTTATGGGAAATTTCTTCGTTGATTTTTAATTAATATTAAAATTTAGAATAACTTTAATATTAGAATTTTTTTTTTAAATTTAGAATGTTTTGGAGAAAAAAAATTTCATTATCACTAAACTTTAATTTTATATATGTTTTATTTTCAATTCCATAATTTATTTTCAAAAATTAAATTCTTATACTGATGAAAGAACTGTATTAAAATATTAAACAGTTCATAATATTTGACAGGTTGTTAAAAATATTAAAGATTTCATAATATTCTATGAATAATGTCTTTGCATTTCTTTGGTTTGCCAAGATTTGCCATTTATGCTTTAAAAAGTGAATGATTTGGAGCTGTACCTTTGAAAATTCCTTTACTTTATAAGAGATTAACCAACAATGTTATTCAATTCATTTAGGTGTACCAAAATTATTTTGGAAATAATTTGAAATGTAAGAAATATATTTTTTGAAAGTTACCTTTTTTCTGCAATTTGAAGTTTTTAAAGCTTCCTATATTTCTTAACATAATAAGTCAATTTATTTTCTTTCATTTTAAGAAAAATACATTTTCATAAAACAAATTTAGGTGTCTAAATTAGTTTTCATAAGTTATTAAAATTGCACTGCTCCATGACAAATAAAAAAAATACAAGCCCTGATACTATTCCTGTAGATTCTTATATAAATTGACTTCATAATTCTGAATATTTTTCTCCATTTTTTGGATGCACCCTTCTTCTTTGTTTATTACTTTTTGATAATTTCAATACCTTAAATTTTATTTGGATGGGAGGAAAAGATTGTTTTACTGATAAACTCCTTCTTATGGGTTAATGAAATTAAAATATTTACAATGCAAATATTTATAAATGCAAATGAGTCTTTGAAATGTAAATATTTATAGCAAGAGGGTACCTATGACTATGTTAACTTAAAATTGCAATATAATTAACTTAAATTGCACAATTTTTCTACTTATTCTAGCTATCTTCGTCTCCCCAAAACGTCCAAATAATAGAAATATGTAAACAATTTTTTGGCAAAAAATGGATGAGGGCAGAAAGGTCCTGTAGTTCTTGCAAGAAAGTTTATGGAAATCACTTGAGGACGTTGACGTTCTCAATAACTTTTTCTCTTCATCATTTGTGAAGAAGTTTTAATGCTTTGATTTTTACATTCATAAATCCAAATGATTGCATAAGCTATGAGAATATGGTGAAAATAATTATTTTCCTCCTTCCAAATCAAATTCATGACCATAAAGTTCTATGAAAATGATTGTTGAGGAGTTGGAAATTTGAAGGGAGTCTTTTTTTAAGTAAAAAATTATGTCATAAATAAGGCTTTTATTATAAAGAAACAGAGCTGAAAGCTATAATATGTCGAAAAAGAGCAAAATTAAGAAAAAAAAATCATTTTAATTTATTTATTTACTTATTTTGCATTTTAAAAAGGTAGGTCAACTTCTTTGCTACAAATGTTCATGCTTTAAAGCTTTTCTCCCTCTCTAGTCTTTCAAAACTGATTAAATAAAAACAATTCTTTTTCCCGATCCAAATAAAATTCAGACCCTTCAAAATACTAACAAGTGATAGATATAGGGGGTAGGCAGATCTAAAAAAGGGTAGGTGAACGGAAGACTTAGTTAAAATGAAAATCTGTGTACGCATACAATCTTAATTTAAAGAAATACTTTCTGCAAAAACTTTATTGACTCTTTTAACTAGTTTTTACCCTTTTATCACCACCTAATTTTGACGAAATTTGTCCAAAAATCATTGCATTTTTTTAATGCTTAAAAGCTCTATATTGATTAAGCTATATATTGATATATATCAGCATTTATTTCTTTAAATTGATCAGTTTTTCAAAAATATAAAACTAGTTGTTGACTTATCTTGTTTAACCTTATACTATCTTTCTTTGTATATCTAAATTCTAAGTCCCTCAAATATATTTCAATGCTAACATTTGATATTTTTATGCAAATCACTTTTCGATTCTTCTACACTTAAATAATCATGCGTCAGTCCCAGCTGTTAGTTTGTAGGCTAAATGGCTTGTTAAAGTTGAGCTAAGTTTTTCCACATAAGTTAGAATGTTATTTAACGTGAAGTTAATTAAATACAGCTCCGTATCGTACGTAGAATTTGTTGAAATATAATTCTTTCTCATTTACGTCTTTTATTTAACTTTGATTTATTATTTGTTTATGTGTGACTTTGAGCCAGTCATTCTCTTTTTTATATATATGGCTTCGTGCCTGTTTTTGTGTTAAGTAGAAATAGTGAAAGTATTGAAATCTTTTTGAATGAATATAGAATGTGGCACTTCAGATAATTGATACTTGACTGGCTTGGCTTACTTGAAATAGAATGGAAAGAACAGTTGCTAACGTAAACAAATGCCACGTTTCAAAAACCAGATTGAGATACTTAACCCACACTGCATCACTTGAGGGTATCCCACTGTGACCGCTTTTCTTTCTTTATTTTTCATTAAGATACTAATTTTTATTCTTTCTCTCACAGTGGTGCAGATATTGAAAAAAGAGATAATTCACTTTTTACACCACTTTTAAGCGCCGTTGAAGAAGGCCATGTCGAAACAATTAAAATGCTTTTGAAAGCTAATGCTCGTGTTGATGTGGTGGACAATATGGACAGATCTGTGATATTTTGGGCTTCCCAAGAAAATCACCCAAAAGCATTAAAGGTATTTCTTGATTTGAAGATATTTCTTGATTTAATTGGTACTTTTAAGTTCTGAAAAATGGTAATGAAAATTACAGTTTGTTTCATTGTTTTACGTAAATTTTATTGTTAAAAATTGTTAATAACTTAAAAATATTTTTACTTCTTCTACTATTAGCTAAATCAGTTAATAGTGTGCAGCAAAATAATTTATTGTAACTTACAGTTAATTTATATTTGTAATGGCTCTGGCTGAATTTTGTAATTAAGTTGATTTTGTTTTTTAAAGAAATCCTGAAAAACAAATTGAAACTTAATTTAAGACACACCTGTAAACATATAACTTTCAAAATAATTGTGCAGTGTTTTTTTTTTTTTTTTATTTATGTGGCTTATGTATTTTTAATGTTTTGTATCTTTTTATATAAAAGAACAACAGATTTTTAATTAATAATATGTTTACAACTAATAATATGTATACAATAATATGTATCAGTTTTTCTTTAATTTTTTACTGATGAAATAAAATTAATCTTTGCATTTTTTTGTTATAAGAAATGTTTGAAATTAAATAAGATAAAAAATATGGTAATGACGCTAGATTGTGTAAATATTAAAACACCAGAACAATTTTAGTTTTGCAATTTTAAAGGTGGGAGTCAAAATTGATTTTGTGAAGTATATAATAAATTTCAATTGTAAAGTGTCAAATACATTTGTAATATCATTGGCAGTTATTTTAATATAAATTTCAAGTTTAAACATTAAAAAAAAGTAACTTTTCTCTGGAGTTTTTTTATCACTTACTAATTTTTATCTTTTTTGTTTATTTATATTTTTTAATTTTTTCAGTTACTTTTGAAAGACCCAAAAGCTAGTAGTTTTATTGACCGGTGTGATCATTATGACAACAGCCCACTCCATATTGCAACTCTTAAAGGTTTTCCTGCTATATCACAGGTAATACTTCTTGGTGTAGTGTTTTTAAGTATAAAAGAAGTGTGTGTGTGGGTGTGTATATATATATATATATATATATATATATATATATATATATTGCTCACTTTTAATAAACAATCCAAAAAATTCGGATATTTAAAATTCAATTTCTCAGGAGCTATTCAACCGATTTTGCCCAAACTTTTTATTTTGCTATATAAAATTACATTCTTTAAAATGATGCAAAAAATTGTATACCTTACAATTCAATTTTTTTTACTATTCTTTTATAAAATAATAAAAAACATTAAATATTTGTTAAATAAATATATTTAACAAATATATTAAACATAAATAAATAAATATATTAATAATAAAATATTAAGAATGAGTCCTAAAGCATAAAGATCCAATCATTAGATCAAAAGTTATTCAGGATGGTTCTTTTTTTTCTTGCACTGTACATAGAAAAAGTATTCCAATACATTAAACCTAAATGCAAAGGTGTATCATTTTTGTACCTTATTTGTTAACTTGTGTTTAAAATGTTGTTAAATATTTAAAAGGCAATTAGGTAATTAAATGTCAAATCAACCCAAGTAAAAGTTTTCAAAAGGTATTTAATTATAGAGAAGTTTATGGGATTAATTATTTACCTTACTTCAATTTTTCTTATATTAATTAAGATGTGACTTTTTTTTATCCACTTTTGCCAACCTTATTTATTTTCAGTACTTTTTATCATGGTTAAAAACAATGAAAATTTTTAGTTTGCTAATCTGACATTATTTTAATCAGTTTGACTAATATTTGAATGATTATGCTTAGATTCTCTTAGAAAATGGTGCTGAGATTGAGAAAAAAAATGAACATGAACAAACTCCTTTACATTTGGCAGCAAAAAATGGACACATGAGGTTAGATAAAATTGTTATTAAAACATGTTTTATATGCTATAATTTTGGAAAAAATATTTATTTATATATCATTTTTTGAAGCTTGTATTATTTTTTTTCAAGATATTTATTTCAAAATCACTGTAATAATGCATATGTTAAATTATCTCCTTTATTTATTTTCAGTGTAGTTGAATTACTGATTAAACATACTAAAACAATTGTTAACACAGAAGATGAAAATGTCAACACCCCTTTACATCTAGCTTCACTGAGTGGACATTATCGAATATCTCATGCTTTACTGAATGCTGGTGCAAATATTGAAGCAAGGTGCTTATCTTACTTCTATTTTATATTTAAGAATAAAATTTCTATAAGCATTAACATTCTCATAAAAGTTAATGTAAAACTCTTTTGAAAGTTATAAAAAAATATATTATCCTTCTTTATTTATTCCTTTTTTTTATTACTTTTTCCTTTTTTATTCCTTTATTTACTCCTTCTTTCTTTGTTTATTTTTTCCCACAATAGATGCCACTGCCTATTGTGAGCCTTGACTAGCTAGACAATATTCCAATCTTTCCTGTTCTTAGCCATGAATTTTCAGTTGAAAATTTTCATTATTTTGTCACATCAGTTAACCATTTTTTTTTTTTTTTTTTAAATCTTCCCTTGAGTCTCTCAAATATAAGATAAGTAATATCTGGTGTGTCTTGACTTGAAGAACAATATTATTCCAAACCTCTGTGTTCTCAGCTTTGGATTTCCAGTTATAATTTTTTATTATTATTATCTACTCATCTGGTCTATCATATTGGCTACTTATCTGACTCCTAAATTCATTGATTTTCTGTTGAAGAATTTCCTCAAGCCCCTGTTTTCATTCATTGTTCTTTAGCCACTTTAGGCATCTAGATTTTAGAAATAGCATCTAGAAATAGTATGATGTTTTCAGTTAAATTCCATTGTCAAGTTCTCTAATTTTATGGTCTTTAGTCCACTATTTATACAGTCTTTCTGTTTTTTACCTCGGATTTCTAGTTCAAAATTTACATTGTGATAATAGTTTTACTACATTATCTAACCATCTTTTTTTTTTTTTTGAAATCTTAAGTTTATTGGCATTTAATTAAGGACCGCTAATTTTGTTCATTCTTTTTAAGCCCTACCAAATGCCTAGTTTTAATCAATCAACTAATTTTTACCTGTTTTATTCAGTCTTTTAGTAAACATACACATTTAGGATACTCTGACTTGACCATATTAATTATATGGTCATGTCAACAGGACTTGAAATTTATGGTGATCCCTTGGTCACATACCATTAAAATTCGAATTTTACTACCATAAAATAATTATCAATGGTTCACCAAAATCAGCAATCTAAAGAGATGGTATCCTTTTTGATTTGCAACTTCACATGTTGGACAAGTTTTTAACTATTTCTATTAATATAATCAAGTTCACTATTTTAATACTCCATCTCTCATCTTATCATTTTTCATTACAAATATAAATAAAAAATCTAAAACTTGTGTAAAAAATATAGATACAAACATATGGTTTATATAAAACCTCTTTTACTGAATGTTTAAAAAATTAATATACATTTTAGCAACTGCTACCTGTGGACTCCTCTTGCTTGTGCTGCTTCAATGGGATGGAAGAGATGTTGCCAAATTCTTTTAAATGCTGGATCTTTTGTTGATTCACTTGATAAAACAAAAGTAAACTTGTTTTTGTTTAGAATAAAATTTACTTTCATTTTAGTTACAAACTTTGTTGCATTTATTGGTGAGCAGATTATATTGTCTATTTTTGCTCTCAGTTTTTTTATTTTTAATTAAAAGTAATTTTAGTCAAGGTAGCTTTCTGAAAAATAACTATGCATTTTTTGTAAAGTATCAAGCAGCTATTATTTGCTATTAATTTCATACTGCCATTAGTGGTATTAATTAATAAATAATATTATTTATAACTAAACATATTGTATTATACAAAATACTAATATTCAAAGAGAAAAATAAAAAATTCTAGCAAAAAAATTTAAATTTTTTTAATTTTAGTATAGTAATTAGTAATTTTTTACTATAGTAATTAGTAATTTGTTAGTAAAGTAATGAATTAATTTTTGTTTCAGCTTCCCTTTAATTTTGATGTTTTAAACATAATAGCTTTTAGCCTTATAGTATGTATTTTGTGTTTAAATTGAAAGTTGTGTTAAATTGTTAAAACATTTATTTCTTAATTATATTTAATTTTTAACTAAATTATAATTAAAGTCTTAATAACTAAACATAAAATAAATTTTTAAAAAAATATATCCTCAAAATAAAATAGTCAACATTTTTTATTTTTGTGCTGATTCTTTCTATGTGATTCGAGTGTAAATTAATCCTCTGTGCTAATTGATGAACAATATTTAAGAGAAACATTATTTTAATGCTGCTGCAATTAGCGTTAGATAAACATGCATGTTATACAAGCAGCAGTTATGAGAAATTTTTTAACTCTTTGTGTATTTCATATAAATTATAAAAAAAAAAATTTTATAATAATAAAGTGATCTGTATGAGTGATCTTATGAGAACCGGTAGAAACCAACACAGACTAGAGTCGCTTTTTTTCGCAAGCTTTCAATTCTAAACTATTTATTTTTAAACATAAACACTTTAAAGTAGCATGCAGGTAACAGTATATATTATTATTTTTGAATTAATATTATTATTTTTAATTAATAATTATTATGTATTAATCGTTGAAAACTACTTTTTCAATATTTTTGTTCTTTTAATTCAAATCTAGGCAACACCATTACATTTAGCTGCCCGGGAGGGACATAAAGGAGTTGTGAAGTTGTTATTGAAGTTCAATTCTAATATTTCCCACTGTGATAAAAATGGAAAAAATTGCTTGGATTTAGCAATTGATAAAGGTCATGAGTATGTAATAATGGTACATTATTTTATATGTATTTTCATTCGTAAAAATTTCATGATTTTTTTTTACAAACATATTTTTATAAATTATTTATTAGATATATGAGGTATTAAATTTACCCTTGTTTAAGAACATGCTTAGGATTTTAGTAGTATAGCATGTAAAGGATTCTTTTGAACAATTTGTACTTATATTATATAAATTATACTGTTTTTAAAAAAAATGTAGCATAAATTTAACATTAAACATATTACTATACTAAAGAAACTTATATATTAATATTTTTTATTTTCTTACATTTATTCTCTTGTTTATCAAATTTTCTATTACAAGCTGCAATTTATCTACTATTTTTAGTTTGCACAAAATTTTTTAACTAGAATATGTTATATAGTTTTTAGCCTGTTTCTATTTGAAACTTTATTTTTAAAACTTAAATAGTTTATTGAATAATATTTAATGATTTGAGTGATTTGTCAACTGATCTAAGACTTAAGCCAAAAAAAAAAAAGTCTGACTGTTAATCACTTAGGTTAAGGAAGATTTAACTGTAATATTGTTTTTGATAAAATTTTATTTCAAAAATTTCTAATAATTTAAAAGCAATATAATCTGTCAGTGTCCTTTCAATGTTTGGAAAACAATAATGGTTATAATATTGTATTTTAAAAAGAGAAAACTGTACAAAAATGTTTCTTATATTTTCCATTTCAACTAGTTTAATGATTTCCATTGAATTAAGTTATTTTAATTAAAATAATTAGCATTAATTTGTAATCAGGATTATGACATTATTCATAAATCTTTACTTGGTGTGTTGAAAATAGATGAGAAATAACTTATTTTTTCTTATGTTTACTATAAAAAGTATTTTAAAATTTTCATCTTGTTAATTTTTCTTTTATAACATTTTAAACTCGTAACAAGTTTTAATTTTATTTTTAAGTGATGTTGCTTTAGAAATCTTGTCAGATCCGAATTGGGAAACAGTACTTCGTAACGAATCAGATACTAACAAATTTTCTATGCATCAAACTCCATTGCGTAGACTGATTCGTTACATGCCTGGTAAGTATTTCATTTTTAAAATAATAATTTAACATTTTCAGTCTTTTAGCACTTGATAGCTTTTTCATTTACAAACAGCAGCTTATGCAATTTTTTGTAGACATAGTATTTTATAGATATAAAGCTATTTTATGGTATATTGTTTGTATTAAAGGCGCTTTAGGAGTTGTTGAGGTTCATATGGCTACTACACTCATGATATTTTATAGTACAGAAAAAGATTTTTTTTTTTAGAAGAATATTGCTAGAAAACAATTTGGCTTTTAAATAGCTTTTATATCAATTGATAATAATTTTCCTCTTTTTTGTTCAATGTAAAAATCAATTTTAGTTTATCATAAAAACTAAAAAGCAAAATGCAAAAAATTGTGTATTATATTAAAAGAATATCAAAATTTTAATTGAAGTTTTGTGAGATTCAGCTTCTTTAATGAAATTTAAATAAAAGTAGATTTTAAACTTTCTCTGTAAAAAAGTGTTTTTATAATTTTTATACTATAAATAAATAAATTTTTAAATTCTTACAGTGGGAAATTATTTTAAACTAAAACATGTTCAAAGCATAATATTTTTTTAAAACATGTATATATATAACCCTTTTGGAATTTTAAATTTTTTTTTGTTTTTGTTTCAAAGTCGGTTAAAACTAATTTATAAGAGTAAATTAAAACTTCCTCATCTAGTTATGAAGACAAGGAGTTGCACATTAAAGAGCTACAAGTTATGTGCATCTATTTTACAGTGAGATGTATGCTATAATTAATTATTTTTAAAATAATTTATTTGAATAATATGACTTAAATAAATAAGGCAATATTTATTGCTTTAATGATACTCAGTTTTATATTTATTTCGTGCGTAAACATTATCTCTATTTTCTTTTTATATACAAGAAATTATTTTCATACGAAAAGCTTGCTGCTCTTTTTTCAGATTTTAAATATTTCTATCTATGTAACTTTCAGATGTTGCTTCTTATGCACTAAGCCGATGCATATCCGCAAATGAGCTTGCTGAAGATGATCCTGATATGGAGAAAATTTACAATTATGAGTTTCTTGATGATATGTTTGCTTGTTACAGACCCTATTTATATGATGGTATGGATCGAAATGATGACAAGTCTTCTCAATCAGGAACTAGTATTCTGACTGGTAAAGCAATAAATACTTTCAATTACAGTTCATTGTATTATGTATTTTTTTATAACACAATAACATTTTTTTTATTATTTTAGGTTCAAATATCTATGACGATGATGGAACAGTAAAAAAGAATGTCATTCCATACACATTTGATAAAGAAGTTTTGAAGTACAATCACCCTTTAATGCTAATGGTTTGTTTAGAATTAGCAGTGAAATGTTTTTCAAAATATTTTTAAACATTATCAAGGCCAAACCTGACTTTAAAAAGTCGGTTAATATTGATTATATGCTTATTACTATACAGTGGATTTTGAAGTTCTTGAGAAAAAAATACTTGACCTATTGTTTTGTTATGTTTGTGTATTTTTTCCTCATAACTAGTAAGCACAAAAAGTTCATTTTATATATTCATTAGCTTTTTAACCCTAAGTTTGAAAGCCGCTCCTTTTTGCTCAGCTAATGTCTGAGGCGATCGAGCCAAGTCAGACTTCTACTTCTTTTGTGCTCTAGTCATTTCTTTTTTACAACAGAAGCTGCTCCCTTTTCTCCATTTCTTAGAGTTTCAGATTTCATAGAGCTGATTTGGCGTTGCTAAACAACGGTAATATGCAACAACATTAACTTTTTATGTATCAGGAATATAAAAAAAACTACCAGTAATGATTAAATTGGCTAGACACAATATGTGTGAAACTTATTTTTATTTAGTTATTTATATACGAAATAAAAAAGAAAAAAATGGAATGAAAGATCATAAAAAGTTTGAAATGACTTATTACGTGCTAACCATATTTATTAAAACAATATTATCTGCTTATAGGAATGAGAGCATATAAGAATATCATCTAACAAAAAGTATTGTTTGTTAGCAAAGATCAAATACAGTTAGAACCCACTGTAATAAACCGTCACCCATAAATATGTCCTCTATAAATGATGGTTCACTGTATCCAAATTCTTTGAAATAATATATTTTAACATATTGAAGTATTGTTAGAAGTTGTAATTTCTGTGATAGTATCTAATTTGCATAAGTATAAACTATTTCAATAAGTAGTCCCTATATAACGAAATTTCCCTACAACAAAATACCCCTATGACAAAACTTTCAATTGAAACGTTAAGTGACATTTTAAATATATTCCACCTAACAAAGTGTTTGTTGTTTGTTTTCCTATAAATAAATTTTTCTGTCGTTCTTGTTTTTGATTTTTGTCATTTTTTAAAACAGTTGTTATTGAATATTGAAATGTTTTAGCAACCAATTCGCTTTTACTCTTGCTTGTTTCTGGAATCACTTGCATTATTATCTCCAGAGAAAGTAAATAAAACTAGAATTCTGTATAATAGATACGTCTCATTTTAAGCATTCCTTTAATAATATGTATTACTTCATTTTTAATTGAAAGGTATATTTATATCTTTCCGTGCTTCTCACTAAAAATTTAAGAACATTTATTTAAATAATTGCTAAATAGAAATTTTATTCCTCAATAGCTGAACAGCTGTTCATTATAAACGTATTAATCATCAGCACTTCGGATGAATCACGAGAGTAGTTCACTACAATTGAGTTTTTAGTATATCCTGAGTTTTTTATAGCAATGTTTAACTGTATATCCTTAAACTTTATCAATAAAGATCTTTAAAACGTAATAATAACAGCCTGTTCTACTTCAAATACCAAAATATAAAATAAATAATAAAATTTGTTGGTCATACAATAAACTAGAACCACCTCTTTTTCGAAATGCACTTTAAATGTTATATTCCACAATCTTTATAATAAGCTGTGAAAAAAATATATAGTCTGCTCTTAGTTTAATTTATTATTACTGCATCTCTACAAATTTGTACCATATTGCTTTTTTTAAATGAACAACATTACTCAATTAAATCTTAACCAAGTAATTAATTGTCGCCCGGTGGCTGAACGGTAGCACTTCGCGCCTATCGTGCCTGTCATCCCTTCAGTGGGTCGATAAATGAGTACCAAACATGCTTGGGAACTAAGCACTGGGGGTTCCGCGTTCGACTGACCACCTGACCGGAACATCTGCTCCTGCACCCCAGAGGCCAAGGTCAAGAAAACTGAGATGGGCACAGTTGGCCCTCTATGGGCTGTTGCGCCACTGAGTTTAGTTTAGTTCAAGTAATTAATTACTACCTTTGTTTTAATTTAAATATGCTGATAAAAAGTAAGCATGATGTTAAATCTGTTTATTCACAAATTTTTGAGTCATTCATCTTTTTCAAATGAACAACACTGATAAACTAAATACTAACAGAATAGTTAAAATGATTACAAGTGTATAACCTTAAATATGCTTATTAAAAGTGAACATATTCTTCTTTTACTGTAATTTGAAAGAATATGATATTAAATTCATTTACATATTTTCTGCTGATTTGACTGAAATTTTGCCATTTTAATGCAGGTATCTTATGGGAGAGAAGAATTGTTGAAACATCCATTATGTGCTAGTTTACTTAGGCGCAAATGGAAATACTATGGTCGATATGTCTACTACAGTAATTTGTTTGTTTTTATACTATTTTTAATGATTTTGACAACCTATGTATTGACCTCTGTTCCACCATGTTCTATCTCTGATGATGAGGAATTTGATTCTAAATGTTGGTATGTATTAACTTATTTGAGACCATTAAAGATCGTGCTGTTATTCTATGCTAAAAAAATTATAAATAAAATTTATAATTTTTCTCCTTGACAAAAATTAAATATATTATTGAAATCGATGCTTCATGCTGTTTTATTAGTGTACAGTGCGCAAAAAATAAGTGAAACACCCTGAATAACTTTTGATTTAATGATAGGCTATCAAGTATTAGCATTAAAATCATGGTTCAAGAGAATGACATCAATTGTGCTAATTAAAGTGTGCAGTTGATATTTTAAGTTACAAATTCAGATACAAAAACATACTTTCTCTAAATAAACGTTTCTTTTTTTTCTTTCTTGATACCAAAGTATAGGGGGAGCCACGATCTGGGAATTATGGTTCCAATAGTATAGTCTGGAAAATGGTTGAAAATTTGGACTCTTTAATAGTACTAATTTTACTTTTTACATACAATCATTGCACACAATTATAAAATGCGTTTATTCAAATATAATTCCATGCAAAAAATAATTTTTTATCAATTATTTATTAATTGTCATTATTTTATTTAATAACAGTCAAAGACATTTTGAATTGTATGGTTTATAAAGTTTTTCATTTCAAATAAATAATGCATTTTTATGGCAAAATGAAAATTTGAATGAAATTAGTCAAGTAGTTCCTGAATAATCAGATTTTTCATTTTCTGAAATAGTCAATTAAAAAATTTTTAGACCATCATTAAAAATTATATATAGTTAATATTTTTATTTTTTGGATGGATAAATTTTGATGGACCTTTGGATAAACGCAATTTTATAATTGTTAACAAATTTTTTAGTTTGCTTAAAAAGTTCTCGAAATTCTGCAAAATATGCACACAAAAAAATTCACATATTCTTAAAGACTTTCAACCACTTTCCTGACCAAATTGTTGCCACCATATTTCCATAATGAACCATATTTCTAAGATCGTGCCAAGATTGTTCTGCATTATAGGGGTCAGGAATCATAGTCCATCAAAGAATGAACGTTTTTGTTTCTGACCTCTGCTTATTTCATGACTTAAAATATCGTCTGCACTAATTAATTGACATATTTGAGGTCACCCCCCTTAAACCATTAAGATTGTGTCTTAGTAAATTAGATCAAAAGTTACTCAGGGTGTTTTATTTATTTTTGCACACTGCACATTTTTTCTGCTGTGTTATGAGTTTGTAAAATCATTTTTTTCTTTATTCTTTCTTCCAATATCTTCTAGGGTGTTTGCTTACTATAAAGTTAACTTCCCGGTTTTACAAAATGCAAGAAACAGAGGCCGTTTATTTAGACGAAATAATTATCATAATTTATTTTATGTGTTTTTTATTAGAATGCTACACATATACAGTAATTCATAAATAAATAACAAAACTCATAAAGTATTTATTATTTTTCTGGTAAAAAAGATGTTAAATTTGATGTTCTTTGTTGATTTTTAGTCATTAAATTAAAGCTCTGTACAATGCTTTTCTACTTTTTTTTTTTTTTTTTTAGTATTTTTCTATCAAAATTAAAGATTATATACAAATTTATTTTAATGACAGCCACTAAATGTGAATTTTGTAAAATTATATTTCAAATGAAAATATACTTTTTTATGTTTTACTTTTCTATTTATGTTTTACTTTTTTATTTTTTATGTTTTGCTATTTCTTATTTAAATTTTTTTGTTCATGCATACAATACTTTATTCTTACAAATGCATTTCTTATAATTCTTTATATTAGTACAAACCAGAATTATACTTGCCAGCCATTTATTGGAGAATGTGATAGAGACATGAATCAAGCTTTCCCCAACTTCTGTAAAAATTTTATTTATATACTTGCAGTTTTGCATTTATTAAAAGAGGTAAGTCTGATTTGTCTTATTCATTATTATTCAAAAAATATTGCAAATTTTTAATTCAATTTAATGTTTTTCTTAAACTTAATAAATTCTAGAATGTAGTTATTAGAAAATTAAATAATTTTATTACCAAAGGGGCCGTATACAAATACCTGACAGAGCGGCAATCAAAAGGGGATTCGTTGGCACAAGGCACCGAGTCTTGTTTTATCATGAGCAAGTGAAAGGGTCAAATCCAAATTCACAAGACTTGTCCGCAGAAGAACCAGTGGTCACAGACAAGGTAGTGTAGGTTGGCACCCCAACCCCATTGGGCTGACCTCAGACTGGAAGGCCAACCAAACTGTTTTTATATGCATATTCATAGCCGCCAACTCTTCTGGATTTTCCAGTAGACTACTTGTTTTTGCCAGTTTCTCCTGATTTACTGGTTTAATTCAAATTCAACTGGTTTTTGTACATTTTAGGAAATTCTAAAATTGAGTAAGTTTCCTAAAAGAATCCCTATTGAAATAGAATTTTCGTACAGATTACTGCTGGAATATATAAATAAGTATTACTAATACATAATAAAGCGAGCCTCTTTAATAGAAATCAGTTCAAAACTTTTTTTGCTCTGAAATGTTCAGTTTATTTTTACTCAGAGCTTTCTTTTTAAATTAAATTTTAAAGAAATCTTTTAACTATCTTTGATCAATTAGTAATATTCAATATTATGAGTAAACATAATACACAACATTTGAAGTATGTTTAACGTCAATCATAACTGAAAAATATTGCAGTATTTCTATTTTGATGACTATAAAAATCCCTACAATTTCCTGTATGTAAAATATTTAGTATATTATGCAACAATTATCATGAAACTTATATTATTTCATAAAATCTACTGAAATTTTTTTCCTATCCATCTTGGCAGCTATGCATATTCACAAATACATAATTACTGGGAAAGAATCTAAAAATTACATTAAATGAATTCTAAAAATTACAACAATTACATTCGAAAGGTACACCAAAAAAGTTCAAAATTTACATAATAAAGTATTGCAAATGAATTTAAAAGGCTATCATCTAAACTTAATTTCAAAACTGTTTCCATTTTATTAGGAAAATAGGTAACCTTATTTAAATAGCTATATCTCAACAATAATATATATTTTATCTTTATTATTTATAATTGATTTAGAAATAATATAAGTTGTCAATCCTCTAGGTTGGTTTTCTTTGCCACAAATTCATTATCCATTTGTTCTAATTGATCATAATTATTTCTTTTAGATACTTTATAATGTATCATTTACTCTTTTGTAATTAAAACACTTAAATCAAGCATAAAAATTACCTGTATTAATATTATTATGAACTTAGTATGTTGTATTTTTTTTATTTCAATGGTAACTCTATTGTATACTTATTTTAATTATGTTGATTGATTTAGTTTAAATCATCAATTTTAGTGAAACAGAATTTTTTTTTCTTCTTTTAAAGTTTGTTTTATTTAAAATATTTCATAATGTGTTACTGTATAATTAGACTGAAAGTTCATGTAACTTTAGTATTTAATATGTCAACGTATGTGTTAGTTCTTTTTATATTTTTGATTCAAAACTTTTTCATAAATAAACAAAAATTTATTTTAAATACTTTTAAATTCAAACAGCCAATTTCAGAAGAATTTTTACTTTTTTTCATATGTCTTATAATTTTGAACAATAATTTAAGAAAAAAAAAAAAACTCCATAACGATTTTTAAAATCGGTTCGTGCTAAATTAATTAAAATTTGCAAGTTTAAATTATCTTACTGATTATATTTCTCTATATGTTTATAAATTTAATTTTTAAAGAAATAGCATTAGTTGATAAATACCGAAATTCAAATATTTTTTTATCTAATATTAGTCAACAACAAAAATTAGTGAAGTTTTATATCCTGGTTATTATTTATTTTTCATTTATTTATTTCAGATTTTCCAACTGTATCAAAATGGGAAAAGATATGCGAATTTAGAAAATTGTTTGGAATGGTCCTGTTACTTAAGTGCATTATTATTTGTGGCTGATTTCACTGAGTGCTCTGTTGAAAGTGGCATTCGTGAAGTAGGAAATTTTATTTGTTTTTCTTAGAATGTTATTGTGAGAATATTAATTTGCCAAGTGTCATAACATTTATATCAGAAAATTGTACTGAACGAAGTATTTAATGTTTTTTTTTCTTTATCAATTTAGTTAATAAAATTGATAGACCATTAGAAAAATAAAATAGACTTCTGCTCAAAGAATAAAAATTGTTTAATTTACAAAAAAGCTATATTTTAGCTGTTCATTTAATGATTTTTTTTTTAAGTAGACATAAACCCTGTTTTATACAACCTTGTCAGATATCTGTAGTAATAATGAAGAAATTACTTTTTTTCTTACTGTTCAACAAATTTATGCTATACCCCTCCTCATTGAAAAATGTGCAGAATAATGAAATGTTGAATCCTGGTGTCGCCCTACTATACTCATAGTTATTTGATATAAAGCTAAGTCTTCTTGAATAATTTTACTTAAAAGATTATCATAAACATCTTAAAAGCATTTCTTAAATAAAATTTACATGCATATATCTTCTTCATCAATTTTAAAAAATACAAATATTATTTTTCGTAGGCTTAATACTAAATGCATGTAAATTTTTAATTAAATAAATATAACTTTTTTTCAGTTATAGTAAATATTGATTTTTTCTGGTGTATATAAAAAATTAAAGAATTTTATGATTTTTTTCCGATATTTTATGTTTGCCAGTTGGAGTAAATATTGATTGAACTGATTTTTTTTGGACATGAATAGTTTAGTAATAATAAGTGTTGATGAAGTTACTATGATAATTTTAATTATGTTTTCAAAATAATTTTGTTATAAATTTATCAATTTTTAGTTGAGTTTTTCTAATACTTTGTTTTAGAAAATGCTGTAAACCCTACTAAGTTTCTAATATAATGATTTCTTGAACAATTTTAAAAATGTTCTTTTAAATTGGGGTGTGGATATCACCTAGCATATATCTACTCTTGTTAGTAATATTTATATAATATTGTATAAGGCTTAACTTGCTACTAATGTATGCTATTATCTGTATTGATTATATTTTTTTCTTTTATTTACTGCATGTTAATATATTAAAATATTACTTTTAGGTCTGGCAATGGGAACTTGGAGCAATATCAATATTTACAGCTTGGATGGTTTTTCTTATATTTATCAGCAAATTTCCTTTTCTGGGAATTTATGTAATAATGTTCTTCGAAATCTTAAGTACTTTTGTCAACTTTTCATTTGTTTTCTTTCTCTTTGTTGTTGCATTTGGCCTTGGATTTTATAGCCTTCTTCAAAATCAGGTATACAAATATTTCATTGCAGGATATTTTCTAAAGTTTTTGTTTGCATTTTTAACTTATATTTTGTTGCACTTTTCAGAAAAAACGTCATCAACTATATGTATTTCAATATGTAATTAATTTAAATTTTTCATTTTTATACTGTCAGTGTAGTGTAAGTTTTAAAATATATTTTTTATCCCTCATAAATTTTGAAGACTTGAAACTAGAACTTTACATTTCGAGCAATAACTTTATTTTTTTTAATTGAAATACAAAAGATTTTCTGTAATTAAAAAAAACATCAAAATTTACATGATTATGTATTCCGTAATTTGTATTCAATCTGATGCTTACTTTTGAATACTAGATGTTCTGTTATATTATTTCAAAATTCATTTTAATCTATTTTTAAACTTTTTTTTATTATTGCAATGTATGTGAACCACACAATTTATAAACTTTGAAAATCTTTTAAACTTCATATCCATTACAAAGTTTTATATTATTTAAAGTTTAGTTTTCAAAAATGATTTCCAAAAATTATTTTTAACAGCATTGAAAATGATTTTAAAAAAATTTAACATGCTGTGAAAAATATTTCAATAGAAGTCTCACGGTATTTAAAAGTACATAAAAATTTTCGAATCTCATGTAATTTTTGGAGTCAGGGACAAAATTAGTTTTAAGGATCTATATAACAAAGCTTTCACATAATGCTTGTCTTCCTTTACATCAGCCTCAAGTTTTAAGCATTATAATGTATTTTTTACATTTTATTATCCACAACTTAAATTAAAAATTTTATATTTATTTTTTGAGTTTTATTGAACGTAAACAAACTTAATTTATATAAATCGCAATTTTCTCAAGTTGTATTAAATTTAATATATTGACTACTTTCATAATTTTCGGGATGATTCTGAAAATTATGAGTTTTCAAGATAATTCTGAAAGCTCCTCTCTATTTCAATTGACTTAGCTATTTTTGATAATTTGTTTGCCAAATATTGCAAAAGAATTTTTAATCAGACATGACAGAAAGTTTTATTTAAACAACTTAGGTTTATAGTGAATTTATTTGCTTAATTTAAATTGTTTGCATTTATGTAAGAATGTAAAATATTAGTTAATATTTTTTTCATTTTTTAATTTAAAATGATAACCGCTAATTTATAAATGACAACAACAAAAGGAAACTTATTTTTTATTTATTTATTTTGCATAAATGAAACTTTTAATATCTAGAATGTTACTAAAATAATATTTTATTACTAAAAGCCATTATATCACTGCAAATTTTTTAACTTAATACTCATGCATATCAGAATTAATTCAGCCAGGTATTGTAAATATTTTCTACATTGTTTAAACTTAGATTCATTACAGTACTTGGTGATAATTTTTTGAAAAAAATTCTTATGATTACCGAACACAGAAATTTCGTGGAAATCTTATCACGCTATGTTAAAAAATTTGGGGAAAACATTATCCATCTTATCATATGTTTTATACCCCCACATTGCAAACTTTACTCATAATTATTCATTCATTTATTTCAGAGTCCTTTTGAAAATCCAGGAAAAGCTATTCTTAAAACTGGAGTTATGATGATTGGTGAAATTGAATTTGATGCCATTTTTAATAATTCTGAAAATAATCTATATTTTAGCGGGCCTACATATGCTTTATTTGTTGCCTTCATGCTCATAATGGCTGTAATTATTATGAATCTCCTAGTTGGTCTGGCCGTAGATGATATAAAAGGTGTTCAAGAACAGGCTGAACTTAAACGATTAGCCATGAAAGTAAATTTTAAAAATTTAATCCATCAGTACTATTTATTTGTAGCTATAATGTATGTTTATATCTGCGAAGTATAAGTTAATCATTAAAGATCTGAAATGCTAGCTTGAAAACTTATAAGAAAATTCTGTCATTGTAATTGATTCTGTAAATGTGTGAATTTCTTAAGTATGTAGATACTCTATGGAATCTTATTCTACAGAATTTGTGGAATCAAGAGATAAACTGAAAATATAGTTTAAAAGCAGTAACGATAATAACCTTACTTCACATAATAATTTCCTTTCCCAATCAAGAATTAAATTGCACTTGATTTTCTGGTTTATTTTAAGCTTAAATATGAAAGAAAAACTCAGACAATTTGAATCTAAGAATGATTGATTCTTTTTACAATCTGCTGCCCCAACTCTCAAAATTTGATAACTAAATTAAACATATTAGAATGCATTAAATTCGAAGTTGCCTCGAAAAGTAGGTTCCCACAATATTTCCGATATTTAGAACTAAAAATAAAAGCTGCAATGTTTCCAAATAATATTACTAAATAAGAATAATCATGTGTAGATTCAAAATATGAAAAATTATAAGAATATGAACCTTTCTAATCTCTGGAACATTTAGAGATGAAATATTTTAAATTTTTATTGTAAATCCATTTTTTAATAAGTATAGAACTTTTTTGATCTATCTCTGTTTTAAAAAGCCAAAAGCTCGAGTAAATGAGTAGTCAATTATCTAAAAATTAAAATGATTTTTATCAAATTGAATCTTTCTAAGATTTCTTTGTGATTTGCAGACATGAAAATACCTCTTAGAACTTTGACTTTAGGGTTAACTCAGTTACAGTTATTTGAAAGGCTTTATAATTGCACTGGTGATAATAATTACTGAAAATTTTTAATTCATCCTAAATTTGATTTAAATTGTCTAAAATCTCAGGAGCACAAAAATGCTCTTTGTTTAGTGCTTTTTTCTATATTTAAACTAAAACCAATGTTATAATTACATTAACTATTCTTATTTGATGTATTTTATGCATTTCATTTTTTTCTCATATTTATAAACCTTTTTCTTAATTTTTCAACTTTTATTTCCATGATATTTTGTTTTTTTGTTTAATTTTTAGCTTTATGTAATTTGTTTTCATTCATTTTAACTTCTGTTAACTGTGATTGCAGTTCCTTTTTGTGTCAAATAATTCATTTCTCTTTTAATAGGTAGAACTTGTGTTAACAGTTGAACGTACTCTGCCTGTTGTTCTCTTAAAGAAATGCATTTTTAAATATAGAAAAATTTATCCAAATAAGTGGAGTTCAATTCCTTGGTATTATCGAATTTTTAAAGTAAAACAAGTTCCACCAAATGATCTATCTAAACAGGTAGTTATTTCATTGTTTGTTTTTTATCATTTCTAAACTAATTTTAAAAAAGTGATAAAGAAATGAGCTCTTTATTTGTTCTTTTGCTTTCACAAAAAATCAACCTTTTAAGCTTCATTTTTTTCCTCTTAGTGTTCCTACTTTTACAATTTCTATTTACGTCACTTCAGTGAATGTATTTATTTCTGAAAGTTGTGCTGAAGATAATGTGCCCAGAACAGAACAATGTACTATAGAATAGTTTTTAGTGCCAGAAGATGACTTTATTATTTTACTAATATGGTTGCCATTTATTTGGAGCACTGTCTAAGTCCAAAATAGCCACAATGACTCTGTGGTTAAAACACTGAACTGTCAATTTAAAAAACTGGGGTTTGATCCCTGGTGGTTGCTTGACTTATTTGGGATTCTGGATATGATTCAACTTATCTGGGAAGTGAAGGAGACCTGTGCACAATTCTTATGCACATACTGTTACAATCACACCATTGCTCACTAAATCACGAAACCTTAACTTCTATGACCCCCCTGGTCCACAATGGACTGTTGTGAGAATGCTTTTTCAAAGAAAAAAAAAACCTGTAAACAAGTGGAAGTTTTAATGGAGGATAAAATCTATCATCCATAATTCATAGCTTCTGTTTATGAAATATTTGGTGCAATCAAAGAGTTATAGCTTGTGATGTCTGTTCAACAATCTGCCTGGGTAAAAGAATGGTGCAATCAACTATGGCACTAAGAATCATACTACTGCACATTGTTCTATTCTGGATGCATTCATGTTTAACTTTACTTTCAATCACTTTAAATGCTCTCATGTGAATTAGTTCTATGCAATCTGTTTTGCTCTTGATAAAAAGTATTTTTTTAAATAAAAAATATATTTAAAATCCACCAGAAATGTAAATTATACTAAGCTGAAAATGTCATAGGGTAGCCTCACTAACAGAAAAACATCTGATTTGATTTAGGCAATCAAGGGAAAGCATTGTGCATTAAGAAGCCAAAACATAAAAATGTGTATTGTTACCTCTCTTCCAAATAAATAAATTCCTTAACGAAATTAATAATTTAATAATGCAATAATTTATATTTTGCCAAGGCAATAAATTAAGAATCATTTAGATTGGAAAGCGCTTTTTATACCCAATAATTAGTCACAAATGTACCATTTAAACTCTCTTCACTAACCTATTAAATCAGATATTAGCAATGATGTATAAATTGAACTATTTGTTATTATTTGAAAAACCATTATTGATAAAGTATTAAAATTTATTTCATACGTATATGTTATTAGGTAATCACTTAACGTATTTATTTTATACTTAAAAAAACCTTTAATTTTTAATCAATGCTTGTTTTAATTTTTTTTAATATTAATTATGCAAATTCATGAATATTTTCCTTAAATTTTCGACTTGTAAAATCTTTTATTGAGTATAATCATGTTGTTTTTTTTTAATTACAGTAGACATTTAGGTAAACAGGAAATCATGTAATGGTTTCTGATAATCACTCTAACTACTAGGGCAAATGCTTTAAAACACTTAACATTCATATAATGTAACGAAAAACTAGTTTTTAGTCTAAAAAAGCAAACTAAGTTTTTTTAAGATGTTTTATGATGTTTAGAAGTCTTAACTAAAATAAATCTTTCTTTGAAAGTCATTTCAGTTAAAAAGTTAATTGTATATAAAAGTAATTTAATTATTTGTCATTTATTTTATTTTCTCTCTCTCTATTTCAGTCACCTCTTCATGATGTTGAAGAAAAACAGAATAAATTGATAAAGCAAATGAAAGAATTGCAAGATTCAATTCATCAAATTCAGAAAGATATTAAAAATTTAATAGCAAACAATAAAAATTCCAAAGATATATAAGAACTCAAATTTGTGTCTCGTGTGTCTATGTCTTTTTCTGGACATATGTTATTCAAAGTAATTTGGGATGTCATAAGGTTATTATTTTTATAATGATTTTTATGGTGCTTTATAATGGTGCTTATAACACATTTCATTTTGATATAAACTGGTTTTGGCAGCTCTATTTTCTTTTAGCTAGTTTGAAAATTTTAAACTTTCTTTTATTAAATTATTTAATTTAATTTATCTTGTAATATTTTATTTTATTCTAAAAAAAGTTTTAGTTCTGTAATTTTAAGTAATTTTTGTTATAACTACAAAATGGAAACTTAATTATTTTTCTTGTGAAAGTGAATATTATTTTTCGTTATGTAAACAAATATAGCTTTATGTTCAAATTCAAATATTTCAAGAAAAATTTATATTGATTTTATTTTAAAAATTTATAAAATAATTTCTATTATCTTAATAGTGTAATAGTTTTTCCCAAATCATTTTTTAAGACAAGCAGAAAATGCAGCATAAATACATCCAGCTTATATTTTGAAGCTCATTAGTATCTGAATTATTATTGTGCCCTTCTAAATTACTATTATTTTTAACATTTGTATTATATTAAATTTTCAGTTTTTACCATTAGATATCAGCACTGATATTTTTTTACCTTTTCAAGATGCAGTATAGCTAAATAATTTAACTCAAAATTATAAATGTCATTGCCAGAATATTGCTCAATATATATAAAGTATATACATGCATTTTGATTTAATTAGAGAAAGTGCATAACTTATTCTGATATTTTCATTATACCTGAAAAAAACGTGGAGTTCCTATATATACAAATGCTATGAACCATTATGTTATTTCACCGCAATTTTTACTTGCCTAATGTATTTTTAAAAAACGTAAAATGTGTGCAATGTGTATTTCCTATGAAAATAATAACATTTGTAAAATCAAACGTCCCTACAGTTGTTATTGAAGTTTTGTTCATGTTCTCATTACAATTCAAAATTTTGTAGTTGTACTTAATTATATTAGATAATATTAGAAAGATCGATGCTCCCCTGCTTAAAATTTTTATTTAAAACCTAAAATATGAAAATTATGTGGGATAGATTTATTATACTGTGATATTAAACGCATGTTTGTATATTTTAAAATTTTTATTGACAATTTTCAATTTAAATATTATTGATTTTCTTGATAACTGATCGTTGAATTCATATTAATGTTTGGAAAAAAGATTTTGGTACTGACTGAAAGTCAATAATTTTGACTTGATTAATAATGCATGTGCTCAATTACTGTTGCTCAATTTTGGAAATGTTTTAAGGAAAATGTTTATTTAAAAGTAGAAATTTGCAAATCCCATTGTCCGTCTTGTAACTAGTTTTTAATTAAAAATTTTATTGTATTTTTTAGAAAGAAGTATATTAGTTTTTTAACTAATTCCTATACTACAGTGATTTACATCTTTGATATTTTTTCTAATAAATTTTTTTGGTATAACCCAATATCTTAAAAAAATGTTTTTTATGCATTCTGTATTAACGTAAGTATTCCTATTTGAACTTATTTGAGATATATTCATGATAAGTCAATATATATTTTAGATTAATGCATTTTCAAAAGCACTTTCTTTCTCATATTACATTCTCAATACGAAAATAGAACATTTATGAAAATAAAAAAAATCTTTAATGATCGTTTATAAAATATTACATATGAAAATTTTCTATTATCTCCTTTAATACTTGCGCATTTATTATAACTAAATTTTAAATAACAATATATTTTCTTATCTTTTTACTCATTATCAAATAATGAAAAAAAAAACAATTTTTAATGGCATAAATTTTTTTCTTAACGAACCACATTTTTAAAATAAATGGAAAGTATACAGTTATGGTAAAAGTTACATGTGCCAAAAAAAAGCAAAATTTTTAATATTAAGTATATCACTGATAACATTTCCTATTAGAACAAAAATAAAATGTATGTATTTTGCAGTTGTCTCTAAACTGGTGATTGTAAAACAAAATTTTGTGTTTAGCGGGAAAAAAATCATCAGCTTCTTAGCTAATTAGTCATTACAAAGGCTGTGTCAATCCAATAGAAAGACTGTGTTATAGAAAGATTATGTCAGCCTAATTTGAGCTGATTGGCATCTTTCAAGAAGTCTAGGAGGTTCAAAAAAGAAAAAAGGAGCCTCTGCTTCACATGATTTTATAACCGTCATTGAACAGCTGACCTAGTTTTGGGTTTACAACTACTGTTGTTCGACTCCGTAGCCTTGTAATTTTGAACCCTATCCTGAAGACAAAGAAATTCCTGGATCAGAATTAGGAGAAATTTGCCTTTATGGAGAACTTTTTTGAAGAAACTAACCTACATTTGCGTTATATAGAGAGGAAAACCTTCTGCAGTTAGCCTGCCAGCGAGGGGATTCTTAGCCATGATCTGTCTACAACTGAGGATATTTTACCTTAGAACTATGCTGTAATCGGTGCGAGCCAGGTGCGGAATTCGTAGCAAACAGCCATTGCTGGATTTCGAACTCCGTTCACCTCATTGAAAATCTTTTTTTATAGTTTATCGAATGAAAATTTTAGTTTTTAATTAAATTGCATGCAAGTGATTCTTCTGCCAATTTGATTGTTTTGATTTAGCGGATTTTCGCCATGTTGAATATTCGAGACTGTGGCAGAATCGGCCACTTTTTGCTCTGAAAATTCACCATTTTTATTTGTAATATTTTGTGAAAAACTACTAATTTATGAGGCTATGTGCTGTAATTCTCTTCTGTCAATCGCAAATGTAGTGGGAAAGTCCCTCCAAGTACCACTTTCACTTCGTTACAAGCATTAAGAATCTCGCCTTTACCTCTAACTTCGTTATGAACTTTAAGAATCTCACCTATCGCCCCTCTTCCTACTTCTCAGTAGAATTTCTGCCTCTCGGCTGCGTAGGGGAGTTTAATAATATAGATGGATGCCATACACTGACGTACCTCTGAAAATTCTTAAATTTTGCAAGTACTTTTTTTAAAATTAAAAACAATAATTTTCAATTTTTTTAAAGACATTTTTATTTAGTCATTTTTTTATTATTTAAGAATGATCTAAATTTGTGTGACGAAGAAAAGAATATCATATTATGATTTTGCATGTACTTTTGTGTACAGATATTTTTTTTATCTTACTCTACATGTAACATATTTAACCTAATAAATAAATATGACAAAATTTACAGAAAATTGTCAACTATTTTCCTGTTTTACCAGCAACATGTATGTCAAATTGATTTATAAAACAGTAGATAAAACACAGTATAAAGGAATCGTATTAATTGACCTAGTTACATCATGTTTTTAGTATCTATTGGAATACATGTCACAACATGTTATTCGTCATCGAGAAATCAATCATATTTTGTAATCAAGTTAAAACTTATAAATCTTTATTAAATTGTAATCAAGTGTGAATTGTTTTTAATGAAATTACTCATATCAATTTCATGAGTATTTTCAATCCATGCTTCCTCTATGTATATTCAATTTGTATTATCACATTAATTTGTATTGGACAAATATACTTTGTAAACTAAAATTTAAGGAAAAAATGCATCTGAATATTTGTTATTTTATGCTAATAAAATTTTACGGATCACATAGTATGTTGAAATTTTTTTCTTAATTTGTTCCACCATTGTTTCAAATATACAGTATTCTTTAAAAGGAAGAACTCAAACAACTTTATCTTGCCTTTATTTTAAAGCATGCTTGTTTTCATGCGTACAAATTCCTGAATGCTTTAATATGATTAAATTCAGCATTATGTCTTACACAAATTTTCATTAAGTGCCAGTGGCCGGTCGAGTCTAATAACTTTGCAGCCACTTCTCCCTAAAACCTAATGAGCCTGTAACCGATACAGGGTGTTTAGCGATTTTTAAAGGTGCTTTTTTTCGTTTTTTAAAAGCCCTTAAAGGTGCTTTTTTCTTTAAGAGTTATTGAAAATTTTAATTTTTCCTTTACCAAAATTAGCTGTCCCGCAGTGAACTGATCGTTAAGACACGGTTCCCAGCAGATCACCGAAGTCAAGCATCACTGGCTACGGTCAGTGTGCGGGTGGGTAACCACTTGGATCAGTCTGCGTAGGGACCGAGGGTGTGCGGTATTGGTCCTCGTTAAACTGTGCTACCGTTAAGTGCTTGACTTCGCGCGCAGGTCGTCGGGCTACCGAAGCAGGGGCGTCATCCCCTCCGCAGAGGATCAAAATTGTGATGGCATGTCTTCGGATCATCCTCCGGGATGTTTCCCAGACCGTCGCCAATAGTCCATTGTGTAGCTCTAGTGCGACGTAAATTAACAACAACAACCAAAATTAGCTATATTTTCTTTACCATGTCGATTTTCGCTACGAACAGGCAAGCGTATTTGCAGCCTTCTTCTCTAAACCGCCAACCAAATACTGGCTCAGATCAGGAATTCAATCAACTCTTCACCTTACAGGGACTTCACAATGCCCTCTCATCTTCCAAACCTAAATCACCAGGGCTAGATAAAATTTCCCTAAAAGTATTGTACTCTCCCTTGGAAGCAGCTCTGCGAAACTTCTGAGTGAGTTGAACTCTATCTGGGCTTCTGTCGTGGGCCAGTTCCCAGAGTCCTGGAAACTGACCCACGACATTCCGATCCACAAAAATAGAAAACCTTTGGATCTAGTGTCTTACAGATATCTAGATGACCCTTGTGGGTCTCTATCTTTTAAGGAATTGGTAACTAATTTTAAACCATAGTTTCTACTACAGAATGGCAACAAGGAAATGATAACGTCCGATCAATGGGCTTTTCGCATTGTGATTGGCTGTTGACTATCACTCATGGTTGCAAGAATTTGGGAAGTTATCGCGTTTATTGTGAATTAAAATAAAAATTTCAATAATTTTGTGCACGCCTGTCTGTGTTCTCGCGTAATCTCGTATTTGGTGTGATGAAACAATTGGTTCATTGATGGATTGTGTTTACATTTATTTCGTAAACAGACACTGGAAAAGAGGAGATTTGTGTTTAAAAAAGAAATTAGGCGAAAATGTTTTCGAATTTTTAGATATTTATAAATGTAACAATAAAAATGAATGTTTTCTTTGCTATGTTTATTATTTGTTTTTAAATAAAAGTATGTCATTTTGATATTAAGAGTATGTTCTTAATACTTTGCTCTTAATACTTTTAAATTAAGTATTCTCTTATAAAAGCTTAGCTGCAATATTTATATAATTTTCTTACATTCTGTTGTAAGGAAAAGAAAATTCGGATCTAAATTAAAAGAATAATTATGCCATGTAATGTCTAATCATCCTATGCATATTTCCTAACATTTGTACTTAATTATTAAGCATTATAATTGTAACATAAAAAATAATTCTGGAGTAAAGTTCAAATTGATGTTTAAGTGTTTATATATTATGTTTATTCGACATTAAAAGTGTTTCTACTTCTAACATTTTATAAATGAATTTGTAACCCGCAGTTTTAATAAAATAAAATTATCGCTAGTTAATAAAACTATGGCAAGAGAAAAATTATCGGTAAAATTTTTATGTGGTTATCAATTATTATATATTTATTTGGAAGTAATTAAAAGTAATAATATATTTGTGAATCTAAGCACATCATGATAAGCAATAATATTGAAATGATAAAAATTCTGTGGAAATAACAATAATATTGGAAATGAAAAAAATTCATGTTACATGAAATTTATTTTCGAATAGTTGACTACTTACTTTCATGATGATAGATTAGATTTTTGATTACATATTATTTACTGCTGTGTATTAAGAGTTAGGTCAAATGTGCATCAAGTGGCAGTATAAAAATGTTGCTTTTTTTAAACTTACCACTGCTTTATTAGAAAAACAATTTTGTAACAATCAAATAATAAATATATAAAAATCTATATTTGAAGCATATAAGAGTAAAATTTTTTATTTTTTGATTTAGAAACTATCAATCAAAAAGATCCTTTAAAATTTGAATTATATTTATATAATAAGTAGAAAGAAATATTAGCAAAGGAAAAATTTCATAATGAGTCATTAAACAATATATCAATCACTTTTGAACTGACCCCCCTACTATTTTAATGAAATTTGGTGGAACATGCACACATGATAAAGTAAACAATTCGAACAGTTTTTAATTTGAAATTTGTCCAAGTTATAAACACTTGAAAAAATAAAATTTTCACTGAAAAAACCACTAACTTGCATACATATAAATAACTGTATTTTTTTTTTACTTAAAAAAAGTTACTTTAAGAACTTTTATTTTATAAGTTACTTTTTTTTTACTTTAGAAGAAAGTAAATGGTGTTTAAAAAAAGATTTGAAACACCATTGCAATAAACCTTTCATTTGATGCCTTATATGACTTTCTGAGGCTAGGTCAACTTTCAAAGCAACCTGATTTGACCTGTGATATGTGGTCTCAAAGAATTATGAAAGAAATATTTTTTTTTAACTACAACATTCTTCTACACCTTTCAAATTTGTAGCATAGAAATTGATATTTAAAAAAAAAAAAAAAACATTAATTATTGCAAACCAAAATTTTTATTAATTGAAAGTGGTATGCTGTACAAGTTTTTTTCCCCTTTAAGACATTTCATACAATATACATGGAAAACTGAGTAAAAAGCCTAAAATTCTTAAACCAATATATAAATCAATGATCATTCATACCAAAAGTAGTATTTATCCCATACTTTTGTCTCCTAAAATGTATCGAAAATAACATTTTTATTTTTAGCAAGTGTATTATATTTTTCTTATTAAAAAATGGTTTACCTTTTGATATGCAAAAAATATGTGAAATAGTTACAAGATATGAATAACATTTATTTCATAAAAAAAAATTTTTAAAATTATGATTATTAACTCTGTTACAATATGTTATGAACAGAATTAGTAATTTTTTAAACATATGCATTATAAAATTTTATGAAATAGTTAGGAATGATGTAGTGCTATTTTTTTGTTAATTATTTTTATCTCATTAGACGGTATAAAAAAATCTTAACCTGTTGTTGTTAGTACTTCAACCTTCTAAATGATCTGTGATTTATTTACTTTTAATATCAAAGGCTTCTGTGGGTACGAGTATGACAGTGAGGGTCCATGAGGCTGTAGAAAACGTATCTTAACTTCTTCGTAGTTTATATTTACATCTAAAATACATCGTATCCACCATTGGCTGTACTGCAAAATTACAACATACCCTCTAATATCTTCTAAGAGCAGTTCTAAAGGATGTAACACCACTGACTGGATCTTACTTTCAGATGAATTTTAATACATTTTCGTTTTAATTGATGTGTGGCTTTCGTGTCTGTTTTCATATATTTTTTTGTGTACCGGAGATTGTGTGGCTTTTCAAAAAAGTGTCTCTATTTCTCACAATCATAATATGATTTTATAATACACAAAATTTGTTTATTGAACACAATATTAAAAAGTGTAAATAATTTACTCTAATTTTTATTTCATCAAAGTTTTTTTTAAAATTTTTTATAGGATTGTTTTGTGTTGAATGAATATCTAATTTAAATTGGTCTAAATGTTGCTAGCATATATATATATATATATAGATAGATTTTTTTTTCTGAAAAAGTTATGTATGAATGCTGAAACATGAAGGAAGAAATTTTTTTTACAGTACAACTATCGTTTTATGTTAAAAGGGCATTTATTTTTTATGCTTTGTTTAGAAACATAAAGAGACCAAAGAACATCTTAAGGGATTGTGGATCTCATTTCAAATCAGCTTAAGTAAATAGAATTAAATTGTTTTTTATTATTTGAATTAACAGTATTTGTTTATGCTTACATGGTTACTGCTACTTTATAGCCTAAAATAATAATTTCTTGTTTTGTAATCAAATGGAGAAGTGTATTATTTCTTCTTAGTCTAAATCAACTACAGTTTAAATGGTCATAAAAAGTATTTTTAATTCTTAATTTATTTACCATTTGTATCAATGTTAATGTACTCAAAGTTTGGTATGAAATAAAACCTAATATAAAAAAGAAGCTGCTTTTGTACATAGTCTTAAAAAAAAGCTACAAGTAAAGTAAAGTTTCATTTTTTCATAACATGTTACACATATATAATTTTTTTTTTTCATTTTTTTATCATGGCTAAAATAAATTTTCATAAATTTAATACAGAAAATGAGATTTGTGAAATATTTAGTTAATTTTTTACTCATGAAAAAAATATATATATATAATTTTTATTTTATTTGCATGTATAGAATTGGCCTTTTATGTATAATCTGCACTAAGGCTCTTTCTCATACTGTTTAGCAGTTTTGGAGTTTTGACATTTTTTTCAAAAAAATTATTGAATATAGCTTTTTTTATTTTATTTATTTTTGTCATTTCTTAGATGACCCTTTGACTATCCTTGGGCTGCAACCCGCAAACAGTAAGCCTATACTTATCCCCATGATTCATGCATAGAATAAAAAGGCATACCCCATTAATTTAACAGTTCATTTTTTTTTTTTTAATTGTTTATTTGTAAAATCGCTGTTTGAACTCTAATGCACCATTGAAAAAGATTTTCCTTAGAGCAGGGTTTCTTAACCTGTGGTTCATGAACCCCTAAGGGGTCCATGAGTTATATTTTGGGGGTCCACTGTCTACTCCTAATTTTGAAAACGTTTGGAAGCCTACCCATTGCTTGTAAAGCGAACTATGGCAGCTATAATTCCGTTTGCTACAGTGTATCTTTGCGAAGCGGGATTTTCCACACTTGTGACAATAAAAATATAACATCGAAATCGATTGAATGTTGAACATGATATACATGTAGCTTTGTCAAAAACCATCCCCCAGTTAAATTTATTAATTAAGGAAAAGCAGCAGCAACCATCAGATTAAAAATTTTAATTATAAAAATTTTTTATACTATTAAAATGATAAAATGAAATGTTTTCTAATAATGGATGGATTTTGCAATTATTTGTTTCACAGGGGGGTGGTCCATGACTTCTTAAAAATTTTTAAAGGGGGTCTATTATACCAAAAAGGTTAAGAAACACTGCCTTAGAGCATGAGTGGTGAGTTTTCATTGCTTATTACTAAGGAAAATAGTGAGGTTAACTGGTAATCAATAAATAATGTTTCAATTTTGATTTGCTACGTTTTATATATGGATTAATTGTATTTGAAGAGAAGTGTGCTTAGGATAAAGCTCAAACTGGACTGACTCTTTCTAGATGAAATTTCAGTTATAGTTTAATGACAGCATTACCAGAATCGACTACACTGTTCCAAACATCAATGATATTAAAGAAAGCTCATCAATATTTGCAACATGCCTGATAAACCTAGTATGAAACACAAGGATAAAAGCAGCAGAATTTTATTTATTTACTTTTTTTTTTTCCAGAGTGCCTTCGACATTCTAAATGCTCCTCAATATCGTTTGAACACTAAGTTGTTCTTTTTTTCGTAAAATCTATGCAACTTTTTACAATAGCTCATTCTAAAGAGCGGTCGAAAATATGAGCACAAATGCTATGGCAATTCGCATTTCCGTCGTATCTATGAAGTTAAATTCAAGAATTTAAAAATATTTTCACATTACAGTAAAATTTATTTGTCCAAAACTAATGTTGAAGTTCCTTTAAGAATTAAAGATTATTTGTATTTTATTCATTAATGATTATAAAAAGAAGTGTATTTTAAAAGGTATGAAACATTTTATATCATTCTTAACATCATAATTTTTCAACATAATTTTGAAGAGACGTAGTAATTACAAGAAGTTAAAAAATGATATTTTTAAATTTTAGGTATTAGAAAAGCTATTTATCTTATTAAAATTTAAATTTGATTGTGAAAATTACCTAATTAATAATCACGTAAAATACTGTATATCATACAGGGTGTTCTGTAATTACATCTAACACGTTGTGAAAGCTGCAAATTGATATTTCATAGAGGAGAAAAAATGACAACTTCATCGTATCAGTTAAATTAATTGGTAAATAGGCGGTATGAAAAATAGAAAACCAGTTTGAATGGCCGATGACACACGAACGTGTTAAGTTTTAATCGCCTTCTAAGTTTTGTTTTCTCTAGTAATCACAAGTTTTTAGTCAATCCCACCTTCATCAGTCGTGATTCATTAAATTTTGATTTTTTTTTCCTTGCCTAAATATTAATTTATGACCCTTAATGTGTGTACTCGTTTTTTTACTTAAATTTCATCAAGGATTTTAAAAATATACATTAAGGTTGAACTTTATGAAATGCCCTGTTTAAGTTGAAACCTTTTATTGTTTTTAAATGAAATTATTACGACAACCAGTTTCGACAACAATGATTGTAATAGGATGATTTGAATGCAGTCATCCAACTCCATCCAAACTCAAATATGTTATGCAGTTTAAGTAATGATATTTAAGAGCTTTAAATCTGACTCTCAAAAAAAAAAAAAAATCGGGATATTACTGAAAAATATTGTGATTGGAGCGCGTGGTTTTTATTTTATTTCATAATCGTCGTTCAACAGCCGACCCAATTTTGGGTTTACTGTTACCAATGTTCAACAACGTCGCCTTGTAATTTTGTACCCAATCCAGAAGACAAGGGAACTCTTGGATCAAGTGTTGGGAAATTTTTTTTATTGAAACTAACCCGCGTTTGCGTTACACGAAGAAAAAAACCACGAAATCCGTCTACCGTGGAGGATATTTTGCATCAGCACTGTAGTAGGTGCAAGCCGGGTGCGGAATTCGTATCGACCAGCCATTATTGGGATTCGAATCTGGTTCACCTCATTCGGAGGCGAATACTCTTTCCCTTGGTTCCATCTTCACTGAGTATTAACTCTACAGGATGTTCCAATTTTATTGATTGGTACCAATTTTATTGTTTTGTCTAAATTTAGTCATCTTCAAAATGTAAATAGCAATTCGATCGTAATTTAAGGAAATAAACGGTTTTTTTCTCTTAATCCGCAATGATTAATGAGAAACAACCATGAGGGTTGATCAGCAACGTAAACAAGGGGCGGAACTTTTCAGTTTTTAATTATAAAATTACAAAACTACGGAGTTGAACATTAGTGGTCGTAAACCCAAAAATTGGATCAGCTGTTCTACGACGGATATAAAATAAAATAAAATCTATCTATTATAGGCCTGGATAGTAGGGCACTGAACCCATGCCCAAGAGTTCGTGGGTTCATCCACAGCCGGCCGAAGACTGCCCGTGTAGTAAATGGTGACTGATGCAAGTTAAATCTATCGAGTTGCAAAGTCGTCCATGTTCCTATAACAAATCAATACCTCTGAGGGTACTGAAACAAAAATTTCCTTGGCTTCTGAATTTGTTCAAAATTACAAGGTTACAGAGTTGAACATTAGGAGTCGTAAACCTAAAATTGGGTCGGCTGTTCAACGATGGTTATAAAACAAAATCTATATTTTAAATAAGGCGAGTGAAAAAGTCTTTCTCACAGTTCAAATAAGGGGAAAAATCAAAACTGTTACTCGAGTAACCAAAAGTAGATTACAAGACAGGATGTGAATATTAAAGTGCAAGAGCGTTTAGTTTAGAATAGTAAATTAAGAAAAAGACTTCGACAAAGGAATAACATAAAAAGATTAGTTGAAGCGCTTTATGTTACACACACACATATATAGGAAGGGGGGAGGGACTCCCCCCACTCTATAGGTACTGCCGCGGTCATAATTTTACTTCTTATAATCTTAGCTTAACTAAATTACGCCGAAGGAAAAAAATGTAGCTTTAACTTAAACTAAACTCAGTGGCGCGACAGCCCCTAGGGGGCCAAGGCCTACTGGGCCCATCTCAGTTTTCTTGACATTGGGCTCTGGGGTACAGGAGCAGATGTTCCAGTTAGGTGGTCAGCCGAACGCGGAACCCCAAGTGTTTAGTTCCCAAGCATGCTTGGTACTCATTTGTCTACCCACTTAAGGGATGAAAGGCTGAGTCAACCTTGCCCGGCCTGAGGATCGAACCCAGGACCGGTGGCACGGGAGCGCAAAGCACTACCACTCAGCCACCGGGCGTCTAGCTTTAACTTAAGATAATTTAAAATCTGTTCTCCTATTTATATCCAATTATGTTAGAGGCTATGTGTCCTTTTCGCTCGCACTCACTTGTTTTTTCCTATATTTTAAAAACATGAATGCAATTATAAATGGATGCAGAATTTAACAGAGTATTTATAGTTTGTCTAAGCTAAGAACTCCCCCCGCCACATGGTCTGAGGCCGTCTGCTGCTATGGATACAAGAATAGCGTATTCCAGGGAAGGTAGCTAGCCGACCTGCCTGTGGAGGGGTTAGGGAACTGCCTTTGCACCAGAAAGGTTCTGGGATCGAATCCCGGGCAAGGCATGGATGTTCTTTTCTTCTCTGTACTATCTGTCCTTACTGTGGGAGCAACGTTGGCCCACCTAATATGGTGCCCTTGTAAGAGAGGCCAACAAATCTGCCCTGTTAATGTCCGAATTGACGAACAATGTTAACACAGGAGGGCATTGGGGGGGAGGGAAGGTAGCTTCTCTTCACTCTAGGGCTAACACAATAGACTGGAAAAAAAGTCCTCTTACTCTCGCTGAATCTTAGCCAAAATCTGTCCTAAGCAATGACCCCACATCCCTTGAAATAGTTAGACCTCGTTACCATAGTCACCGCCAAGGGTCTTGACGAATGGCTAGGCGAGTTTTTACTTTAGACAAACTATAAATTAATTAGTTCATTAAACATTTTTTTAGAAAAAATTGCACGTTGAGACATAAAGGTTTGCCACCCCTGGACTAAACCATCCGACAGAGAGCAATGAAATTTGGCATACTAATAGTTCGTCGCACGAAGGTTACTGTTCACATTAAAACATTATATTACAAACCGTTCGAGCGAAAAACGGATTGGAACTTTCTTGCGTCATGTCCACTTAATTACATGTCGGATAATCGAATAACAAGCTTACACGAATGGAACCAAATCATTTTGTATGCAACTAATGTTAAACTTCCCCGTTTAAACTGACATTCTTTGTTTTTTGTCCCCGCCTAATTGCATGAAGAAGAGGTACTGAAATGAAAAAAATTTGTTTATTTTGGAGAAATGCTTCACTAACTAAAATGAAATTTTCGTTTTTCAGTTAAGATAAGGATACAATAGGTGGTCACTTCAAAAGGGTCCTGTTCATTAGTTGGTCTAAACAGGTGTTAGGGGTAAAATTGAAAAAAAAAATCTAATCTTGCTGCTAGTTATACATTGAAGTGAGCGACGAGTGTTTTACCCCTCTTTGAATTATAGTTTCTTTACGGTAAGAACTCCCCCCGCCACTAAATCTGAGGCCGTCTGCTGCTAAGGAAACAAGAATAGCGAATTTCAGGGAGGGTAGCTTCTCTTTACTTTAGGGCAGTGTTTCCCAAACTTATGACTTTTGTGTACCCTTTCTAAATTTTTCGTAATGCTGTGTACCACTAATAAAAAAATGAGTGTATTTTTTACTATAAAAAAAATTGCACAAAAGTTAAAAATCACAACTGGCTGTTGACACCACTAATTATCAACTGCAAACTCCGCAAAAAATAGCAAATAGAAAAATACGTAATCGTAAATTTTCATGGCTAGCTTTGTTTTTAAATAAGTTTGTTTGAAATTTTCGTTTATTGCAAGATATTTCGCATAAGGACGCGTACCCTCGCTAAACTGTTCCCGTACCCCTGGGGGTACGCGTACCACACTTTGGGAAACACTGCTTTAGAGCAATATGAAGAAAAATGATTCCCTTTCTCTCCCCCACCCGAGACAAAATATATCCTAAATAGTGACCCACACCCCTATTTGAAATAGTTATACCTTGTTACCATAGTCATCCCCACAGGTCCAGACGAATAGGGGAGTTCTTACTTTAGACAAATTGTACTTACTTACACATCATTTAGAATTTTAAAAAGGTACAGAGTGATTTGTTTTGTAGTCAAGATTTGTGGTCCCCTCCTGGTGCGCTATTAGCTTTCATAAGAAAAAATTTCAAAAACGTAACAAATCAGTATACAGTGTGTCTTTCTCTTAAGTAAGAATAATTATTGCTTAATCCAGAGAATAACTCTGAGAATGATTGCAAGTTCAGCAAGAAAAGGATGGATTTGAATTAATAGAGGGGGGGGGGGCAATGAATCTGGGAAACGATATATTAAAAAAAATTCCAAACTAAAACAGCTCATTATTTTGGAAATTCTCAAGACGAGGTTAGAAAAAAATTTTTTAAATAAATAATCTGACTATACGTTTGAGAGGAATACGCAATTATTCATGAAAGTCTTAATAGAAACTGAAAGGGAAAATCTAATTTTGATAAATTGACGAATTAAACGGGTATAAAAATAGTCTTCAATTATAGATTTTTTCGGAAGGGATCAAATAATATTTTAGTACCTATATATTATACTATTCACTAATATTGATTTCTTTTTATATAACTTTAAATGACATTTATATTTTATGATACTAACACAGATACTATTAATCAAAATTGTTTATTGATCATAAAACTAAGTTTATTTAATCAAAACACTATGATTTGCATTAAATACCATTAAAAATAAAATTTCGCAGAAATTTAGGATAGAATATTGCACTATCCTTTTAATCGAATAACCCGCTCAATTGCATAGATTTGGCTGGAACTGATGATATTCCTTTAAGCGGGGTTGACTGGTTAAGCCTTAGCCGTTGTTTCCTCAAAAATCTTAAAGATAAAATCATTGATACTTTATAGCTCTATTTAATAACAATAAAAAAGAGTTATTGCTTGTACTTTATTTAGTTTTTTTTTCCTCGCTACGTCATAATTTCAATCAACAACAGTTCCGCAATTGACTGATTGTTGACACGTTCTCAGCAGATCACCGAAGTCGAGCATAACTGGCTGCTGTCAGCGTGCGGGTGAAAAACTACTTGGATCAATCTGTGAAGGGACCGAGGGTGTGAGGTATTGTTTCTCGTTAAAATGTTATACGTAAGTACTTGACTTCACGCGCATGTCATCGGTCTATCGAAGCGAAGGGAGCCTCACCTCGGCAGAGTTCAAAATTGTGATGGCATGTCTTCAGATGATTGTCAGGAATGTTTACCAGACCGTTACCAATAGCCCATTGAGCAGCTTTAGTGCGACGTAAACAACAACAATGAAAAAAAAAATTTACGTGGTAGCACTATGTCACCAAATTATCTCTGAAGTTATCTGAAATCACGTATTTAATTTGTCACGTCTGTCAAAATGTGTTTCGGTATAAGTAAATAATTTAAAAACAGCGGTAATTAAAATTTAAAAAAAATTCTTTTGCAATGAAAGGCAAAATTAATGGGAAAGTGGTACTAATTTGCTTAGGAAAAACGTAGAAAATTACTTCAGTTTTATTAACAGCTGTCCCTCTTTTCTTTTTCTTTGGCCTTTTAATTCCTAGTAAGAATATATATATTTTTTGGTATTCTCTCTTTAAAAATAAAAAGTCAAACAGCTGATAAAAAATATTTGTTAGATTACGGAATTATATATTTTACTGAAATATAAAATTCAAAATAATTAGTTTGGAAAAATCTTTTTTTGATTCATATTCAAAAATGTTGTTGTTGTTGTTAATTTACGTCGCACTAGAGCTGCACAATGGGCTATTGGCGACGGTCTGGGAAACATCCCGGAGGATGATCCGAAGACATGCCATCACAATTTTGATCCTCTGCGGAGGGGATGGCTCCCCCGCTTCAGTAGCCCGACGACCTGCGCGCGAAGTCGAGCACTTTACGGTAGCACAGTTTAACGAGGACCAATACCGCACACCCTCGGTCCCTACGTAGACTGATCCAAGTGGTCACCCACCCGCACACTGACCGTAGCCAGTGATGCTTGACTTCGGTGATCTGCTGGGAACCGTGTCTTAACGATCAGTCCACTGCGGGACTTATTCAAAAATGTATTAATGATTTTGTAAATTAAAGAAGTTTCAATTATAAATAACTGTTTCGCTAAGATTTAAATAACTGCATATTAGTTAAATTGTTTGGAAGTGAACCGCGTTTGAAATATTTGACTTTTTATGCAGGAAAAGACATGGTGTTTCACGTTATATTTCATCTCACCAAATATTATTAAACTTCTAAATTTATTTCTCACCTATCCTGACATGAATAAATACAAAGAAATAATGAAAAAAAATATATTTAATGAAAATTCTGAGTCAAAGTGTTAATGCTGACGCTCAGTTCATTTAAGTAATGTAATAGATGCATATTGAAATACTAAAAAGTAAGCCATTATGTTACAAAAAGCAACATTTATGGAGTTCAGGTACTTATTCGTATAGATTAATCGTAAACAAGCGCCATACTATTATTTTCGCCAATGATGCTTAATTAATATGGGTAATTCCTATTATATAAATTAAAAAAATTACTTATTTACAAAAATTCCAAGTTAATGGTTAATTTCGATATTATGCCTAGTAATGTTGAATACAGTTAATCTCAATTTTAATGGGCTGAACAACAAAAAACAGGTTTTGTTATGTTTTTGCTTATTAATTTTGTCAGTATATACCGTTCTGTTTTGTCCACGATTTCATTGGGTTGTTCAGTACCGAGTTATTGTTTTTTTGATTTTATTAATCCTGTTCGAAGAGTGGATATTTAGCTAGTTGAAAATAAAAAAAAGTTGAATTACAGTTCGTTAAAAATAAGTTAACTAACGCTTTTCGTTTCCCGAAACTCTTGTTTTTTTCTCAGGTCAAGAGCTAGCCCTTGTACAATACTTATCAATATTTTAGTCAAATAACTTCTAAACGTACTATTGGACGTATTTTCAAAATTTTAATTAAATATAGTAGCATTAAATTCTAACTTGAGATTCATTTAAACTGAAATAGTTGCAGTGTTATAGTAGTAGCACCTTGGATACATATGTACTATAAAATAGTATCTTTCTCTTGATATACATCTTCAAGAAAGAATAAATAATTGAGATAAATTTTCTTTTGAATATATTTATTTTTAGTGGTAAGAGTACAGCATATGTAAAAAGTATAAAAAAGGAAGAAGAAAAAATTATTCAAGTTGGATCTGAGAATTTGAAGCACGTATATTTGTTTTTGTTCTTACACAATAGACAGAGTATGATAGCTAGCTTGACTCTATGAAGGTGCTTGCAGATGCAATCATATAAGGTCTATGACCACTATCAGTGGCATCATCCTGAGAAAAAGAGCAGCTAAGTCTTTCTTTATAACTATTGCATAGCTGCCAACCTTATGAATCAAAAATGAGGAACACTATATGCGACAAAATTATACGCACTAATTACGAGAGTAAGATAAAAATTTAATTATTAAATCATAACATTAATAGACATACATTTAAATATGTAAATTAGTAAAACAAAACTATAAACACTATCTTTTGTGGGAAACTTATAATATTAATGTTTTATAATTAGGAATACCGGTATAATATATTAAAAACAAACATTATCTATTAATATATAATTATTTATCTCCAAATTATAAAACACTGGTAAATAATAATCTACATCATAAACAAATATTTCTGATGCAAGTGTTTAAATACTACAAAAAAAATTTTTTTCCAAAAATAATAATTTAGTGAAATAATCAGCAACAGACAGCTATTGGAATAATATTTTCCAATAAAAAGCTACTAAAAATTACTTTAGCACAATAATCACAGGATGCATGCTTGTGGCGATCAGAAAAAAGGATTGGTTTAAAATCAAAAATTTTATGAAAATTCAGAATTTTTATAAAAATATCAGATTGGTTTTAAAAGTTAGGAACAAATCCGAAAAATTCTGAACAGTTGGCAGCTATGCTATTGTCTGCTTAGTCAGCTGTAAAATAAAAGCATTTTTCTAGATAAAAAAAATAGAAATCATGTTACTTTAAAATTCTACAGTGGATCAGAATCCAATCAAAGACTTCAGTTATATTAATAACTGACAACCGTGCTGGAAAATAAAGAGCTTAATTATTTTTATGAATTTAAAAAATATACAATTATATTTAATACATATAGCAAAATCAATGACTGAAATGTTATCTTGTTACGGTACAGAGATATTCTTCAAACTAAATGAGACTCTGCATAAACCATTGTAGAAAATCAAGTCCTGGTAAATATATCTCACAGAAAAGCTTTAAGCAGACAATGCTGTGAGACCATTCCCCGGGACAAACATGAATCATCAGCAGAATCCAGGCAAAAGCTAGAAGAGAACAAGTTGCTTCAAATTAATATTGTAATCAAGATACCTTGTTAAGATTTCAACCAATGGTTAAGTATATAGATAAAAGCACAACTCTTCAAATTGTGAATCTAATAAAGGATTGCATACATTAGTTTGAATCAATTTGAATTACAGAGTGAAAGAACTTTTAGCACAGAAGTATAAGTTTTAAGTTATAAGCACAGATTAACAGAAATTTTTTTATTATTATTAAATCTGGCATATCCATCTTTTTCCACGCATATGGCATACTTGCGACACTTTCAGAGTTATAAGCACAGATTAACAGAAATTTTTTTATTATTATTAAATCTGGCATATCCATCTTTTTCCACGCATATGGCATACTTGCGACACTTTCAGAGTGGTCTCACAACTCTTTTGGGAGGAAGCATCACTCAAACTCATACTCGGGGATTTGACACATCTGTCACTTTAAAATCAAGACATAAAAAAGGAGTGTAAATTATTGCAACATTAGCTTTGTTGCTCGATTTTTTCTTTTTGCAGATCCCCAATTTAGTCAGGTTACTTACATCTGAAAGAGAGGGAAAGTGTCTGATTAATATTATTTAATATTTCTATTGCAGCATCAATCAGGGTTTACATATAAAGACTAATGGCTTTAAGAACAAGACAATCACAGGACATTACATCACAGCACAGATTTTATTATATTTTCCTTACACAACATAAATGACCCCACAGCCAATTGTTCAGTTGGTGTGTGCACTGTTGAGTCACCGTTTACCCTAGAGACAGACACGTAGGCTTCTTAAAGGCACGAGTCCATGATGGATCATGGAATGTGCATGTTGTGTTATCCCCACGCTGACTTTTAATGATGAGCCAGTACACGTTGATGTGTTTGTCCATTGTTCAGGTTTGATTGTACTGTTCCCAGTTTTTTAGTATCTAATCATCTAAATTCTGTCGACATCACCAGTTCCTTAATGAATATTATTTTCTAAACCTTTTACAAGAATAAAAAATAAAATCATAAATTAATTTTCTAAACTTATTAGTATCTAGATCAAACATTAAATTAGTTTTTATTTAGAATGCAATAAATGCCACTGATAAAAACAAAAGTAATAAATATTTTTGAAATAATCAAAGTAAAAGAATATATATCATTAATAAAAGAGGAATATACTAACTGGTAGGGCACTGTCTTTTCCTTAACCACGGTGTGATTAAAGACAAATACTGATAAACATTAAAAGATCATTTAATTCATTCTGACTTTAATCATTTTATTAATACTGTAATAATTTATAAACAGTGCTGTACTAACAGTAAACAATCCATACTATAACAATACAGTTGGGGAAAAAAAACTCACAACGATTAAGGTATAATGCCACTGTTAAAAATATACAATTCTCCGAATAATCAAAACATTATAGTAATAAAAGAGAAAGATACTAACTGAGACACTCATATTAGCTTCTGTTAAGTCTAGATCTCATTTAAGCTAACAAAGAATAGAATTAGATCAATCTCCGTGCAATCTAAAATTTTTTATAATCTCTTTTAGTGTTGAACATATACCCATTGCTATTTAGAAATAGCAATTGGCATTATTCATTAGCGTTATTAGCATTATTCATTTAGTATATTTTACCAAAGGCATTTAAAGTGGAAGAGTATTTATAATTCAGGTACAATGCTCTAAACAATCTTCCCTCTGTCCTTTAAGGGTAGAACCAGAATCATTGAGAGAGAGAACTAGTCATAAAATATTCTATTGCATCTAAAAACTTTTCTGCATTGTGTAAAGTAGCACAGATAAGAATATTAGAAAAAAAACACTCTCTACTGAATATTTTTCTTTACAGCATCATAGTACTAAATCTGTTCAAGTACTGTCAGGGATCTGTCCAGACATTCTGTAAAAGGCCCGTATTTGTAAAATTGGAAAAAAATTACTTGTAATTTGTGAATATAAAATAAACGTTAAGTCACATTCTTTCAACCAGGGTCCTGCTTTTGTGAATTTGTGCAAATAGGGTCTGTTATTGCACAAAAAAAAAAAAAAAAACTTTTTCAAGGAGTTTTTAAATTGTAAAGACTTACAAGATTATGTCCAACACTGTAAAATTATAATTAAAAAAATTAAAATTTAAAAAATAAACAGCAATTGCTGCTACTAAATTAGAGATGCAACATACAAATATTTGGTATTTTGCCTATACTGCTGAACGCAGAATATTCATTTCGGACGAATAAAGGAAGAAGTGTCTGCCGAAGACAAAATTTATTTAGATTACATCTGTCGTTCTCTCCCCCCCCCCGGGAAGGGCTTATTCGATTAACAAAACAATAATGAAGATAAACGAATTTGTGAAGGGTCTGAGTAAAGGATAAATTATTTTGTGAAATGTCCGTTTTTATGAAAAGATATTTTGTGAATAGTTCGTTAACGGACCCAAATCTCTTCTAAACAGATATCTGACTGTGACTACTCTTTCTTATTTGTATGGGATGAGTTCTGGTTATCTGGCTAAATGCCAAGACAAGATTACAATATTTTTATATTATTAGTATATAAAGTTGTGTATAAATACACTTCTTTTTTTAGCAACTTTGCTATGCATTCTTCAAAGATGTTTGCCAGTTGAATATGGCCCTGGCAGTTTAAATGTATGTGATCTTAACCAATACATTCATCCACAGATAAAGCTGATTCACAGAACATTAGCCCAAGTAAAATTCACAAAGTTTTAATTACTTCATTGAATCGCTTTATAGTGACGTTTTCAAGATTAACAAAATGTTGATGCATACGCTGATCTTTCAGCAAGAGAAATTTCTAAACTCTTCGTTCGAGAAAAACTCAGAAATATTTCTGTATTGTGATCTGCCGTGCCAACTACAATCGCCAAGGTGCTAAACAGATTTTAAACTTGCAAAAATTTAATAACAAAAAAAAACACATGTAGATAGTTGTCCGGGGGTGGTTACGAGTTATACCTTCTGAGTTCCCTTCTCTTTTTATTAGTTCCTGGCGGCTGGCTACCCAGAATTATTCTTCCACAGATAACCAAACAAAATCTCCCCAATAACCCCACAAATTTTATTAACCACACAAGCCAGTTTTTTAAAGTTGGGCATTGTACCCAATTGCACATCATTAGTTCCTTTATTTTTAAGAAAAGCAAAATAAATTATTATTTTATAGCACAACCATAAGTAATATTAATAAAAAAATAAATAAGTATCTGAATTAGAATAGTTACACAAGATACTAACAATGCCAACAAATGGTTTAGATACATAATCATTAAATATGTAAATAAATTACATTTCAACTTACCAACATGAATTAAGACAAAAACACAATCGTCCCTTCACAACTGCACACTTAATTTGTCCACACCGATTCCAGGGTGTGCAAACATCGATATCCCATTTTCATTCAGCATTTAAGTAATTAGCCAAATACTTCTCCAAGGAATCACCTAGTAAAAAAGTATTTTATGAAGAGAAAGAAGAAATATGAAAAGTTTGCTTTACATTGTCCACGTAAACTGTCAAAAATCTTAGGGTAATGAAAAAAATACAATTATAGATATAGTTTGAGAAGTTAAATAATTGAAAAAATTCAATTTCATATTAATATCCAATAAAGATAACTTAAATTTAAGATAACTTGCTAATCTGAATTATCTTCTAATTTATTATAGTATTTGTATTATGTATTTTAAATAAAACAAATTATTGAGTACAAATTGTTTTGCACATAATTGTGATACACCTATAGAATAAAAAATTTTTTTGAAAGTATGCATGCTCATAATTTATTCAATAGTTAAGACAACCTAAAAGAATAATAATGAATGCAGTAACGGTGAATGAAAATGATAAATATTATCTAAATTTGTTCCATTTCTCTCAGAATTTTTTTTAGATTAGTTTACAATAAAATTGAAACAAATTATTTTAGACATGATCAAAACCCTCTTCACTATTTTTAAGAAAATTCAATATTAATCTTTCTATATATAATAAATTTTAATTAGCAATATATTTCATAGAAAAAAAAAGATACCTCTGTATTATGTCACTAAAATAAACATAAATCAAGTAATTCAACTAAATGAAATTTCATTACTAAACTGCTTCACACAATTTCGGCAGATCAAACAAAGGATTTCTAAGGAAGCAGAGAAAAACTTTGATAAATGAATTTTTATAACGATTTTCTTAAAATACATACATTTTACAAACTATTTACTTTAAAATCTAACGCGTGGTATTCACAGATATTTAATAAAATTCATTAATCTTTTTAAAAATTTCATGTAATTTTTTTATATACTGCTATGAAACGTACACTAATATTATAAATCTTTAATTAATAAGAATTACCTGTAATTAAAACTTTCATGATGATAAAATATGAAATCCCGCGCAGCCAAATACAGAAAATGGCTTCCTCTAACAATAGCTTTTGTTTAAACAACGCCAATTGCTTTGGCGAAAAAGTTTGGTCACACAATCAATATAGGGTTATAAGAAGATTGATGGATAAAAGCTAGCGTCAAGCTCACTCCGCCCAGTTACCAATTCCTAAATTGACCAAATATCGACCCTTGTCGATATTTGGTCAATTTAGGAATTGGTAACTGGGCGGAGTGAGCTTGACGCTAGCTTTTATCCATCAATCTTCTTATAACCCTATATTGATTGTGTGACCAAACTTTTTCGCCAAAGCAATTGGCGTTGTTTAAACAAAAGCTATTGTTAGAGGAAGCCATTTCTGTATTTGGCTGCGCGGGATTTCATATTTTATCATCATGAAAGTTTTAATTACAGGTAATTCTTATTAATTAAAGATTTATAATATTAGTGTACGTTTCATAGCAGTATATAAAAAAATTACATGAAATTTTTAAAAAGATTAATGAATTTTATTAAATATCTGTGAATACCACGCGTTAGATTTTAAAGTTAATAGTTTGTAAAATGTATGTATTTTAAGAAAATCGTTATAAAAATTCATTTATCAAAGTTTTTCTCTGCTTCCTTAGAAATCCTTTGTTTGATCTGCCGAAATTGTGTGAAGCAGTTTAGTAATGAAATTTCATTTAGTTAAATTACTTGATTTATGTTTATTTTAGTGACATAATACAGAGGTATCTTTTTTTCTATGAAATATATTGCTAATTAAAATTTATTTTCTATAGAAAGATAATATTGAATTTTCTGAAAAATAGTGAAGAGGGTTTTGATCATGTCTAAAATAATTTGTTTCAATTTTATTGTAAACTAATCTAAAAAAAAATTCTGAGAGAAATGGAACAAATTTAGATAATATTTATCATTTTCATTCACAGTTACTGCATTCATTATTATTCTTTTAGGTTGTCTTAACTATTGAATAAATTATGAGCATGCATACTTTCAAAAAAAATTTTTATTCTATAGGTGTATCACATTTTTGTGCAAAACAATTTGTACTCTATAATTTGTTTTATTTAAAATACATAATACAAATACTATAATAAATTAGAAGATTATTCAGATTAGCAAGTTATCTTAAATTTAAGTTATCTTTATTGGATATTAATATGAAATTGAATTTTTTCAATTATTTATCTTCTCAAACTATATCTATAATAGTATTTTTTTCATTACCCTAAGATTTTTGACAGTTTACGTGGACAATGTAAAGCAATCTTTTCATATTTCTTCTTTCTCTTCATAAAATACTTTTTTACTAGGTGATTCCCTGGAAAAGTATTTGGCTAATTACTTAAATGCTGAATGAAAATGGGATATCGATGTTTGCACACCCTGGAATCGGTGTGGACAAATCAAGTGTGCAGTTGTGAAGGGACGATTGTGTTTTTGTCTTAATTCATGTTGGTAAGTTGAAATGTAATTTATTTACATATTTAATGATTATGTATCTAAACCATTTGTTGGCATTGTTAGTATCTTGTGTAACTATTCTAATTCAGATACTTATTTATTTTTTTATTAATATTACTTGTGGTTGTGCTGTAAAATAATAATTTATTTTGCTTTTCTGAAAAATAAAGGAACTAATGATGTGCAATTGGGTACAATGCCCAACTTTAAAAAACTGGCTTGTGGGGTTATTGGGGAGATTTTGTTTGGTTATCTGTGGAAGAATAATTCTGGGTAGCCAGCCGCCAGGAACTAATAAAAAGAGAGGGGAACTCGGAAGGTATAACTCGTAACCACCCCCGGACAACTATCTGCATGTGTTTTTTTTTTTTTTTTTTGTTATTAAATTTGCAAGTTTAAAATCTGTTTAGCACCTTGGCGATTGTAGTTGCCACGGCAGATCACAATACAGAGATATTTCTGAGTTGTTTTTCTCGAACGAAGAGTTTAGAAATTTCTCTTGCTGAAAGATCAGCGTATGCATCAACATTTTGTTAATCTTGAAAACGTCACTATAAAGCGATTCAATGAAGTAATTAAAACTTTATGAATTTTACTTGGGCTAATGTTCTGTGAATCAGCTTTATCTGTGGATGAATGTATTGGTTAAGATCACATACATTTAAACTGCCAGGGCCGTATTCAACTGGCAAACATCTTTGAAGAATGCATAGCAAAGTTGCTAAAAAAAGCATCTTTATATACTAATAATATAAAAATATTGTAATCTTGTCTTGACATTTAGCCAGATAACCAGAACTCATCCCATACAAATAAGAAAGAGTAGTCACAGTCAGATATCTGTTTAGAAGAGATTTGGGTCCGTTAACGAACTATTCACAAAATATCTTTTCATAAAAACGGACATTTCACAAAATAATTTATCCTTTACTCAGACCCTTCACAAATTCGTTTATCTTCATTATTGTTTTGTTAATCGAATAAACTCTTCCCGGGGGGGGGGGAGAGAACGACAGATGTAAATCTAAATAAATTTTGTCTTCGACAGACACTTCTTCCTTTATTCGTCTGAAATGAATATTCTGCGTTCAGCAGTATAGGCAAAATACCAAATATTTGTACGTTGCATCTCTAATTTAGTAGCAGCAATTGCTGTTTATTTCTAAAATTTTAATTTTTTTAATTATAATTTTACAGTGTTGGGCATAATCTTGTAAGTCTTTACAATTTAAAAACTCCTTGAAAAAGTTTTTTTTTTTTTTTGCAATAACAGACCCTATTTGCACAAATTCACAAAAGCAGGACCCTGGTTGAAAGAATGTGACTTAGCGTTTATTTTATATTCACAAATTACAAGTAATTTTTTCCCAATTTTACAAATACGGACCTTTTACAGAATGTCTGGACAGATCCCTGACAGTACTTGAACAGATTTAGTACTATGATGCTGTAAAGAAAAATATTCAGTAGAGAGTGTTTTTTTCTAATATTCTTATCTGTGCTACTTTACACAATGCAGAAAATTTTTTAGATGCAATAGAATATTTTATGACTAGTTCTCTCTCTCAATGATTCTGGTTCTACCCTTAAAGGACAGAGGGAAGATTGTTTAGAGCATTGTACCTGAATTATAAATACTCTTCCACTTTAAATGCCTTTGGTAAAATATACTAAATGAATAATGCTAATAACGCTAATGAATAATGCCAATTGCTATTTCTAAATAGCAATGGGTATATGTTCAACACTAAAAGAGATTATAAAAAATTTTAGATTGCACGGAGATTGATCTAATTCTATTCTTTGTTAGCTTAAATGAGATCTAGACTCAACAGAAGCTAATATGAGTGTCTCAGTTAGTATCTTTCTCTTTTATTACTATAATGTTTTGATTATTCGGAGAATTGTATATTTTTAACAGTGGCATTATACCTTAATCGTTGTGAGTTTTTTTTCCCCAACTGTATTGTTATAGTACGGATTACTGTTAGTACAGCACTGTTTATAAATTATTACAGTATTAATAAAATAATTAAATTCAGAATGAATTAAATGATCTTTTAATGTTTATCAGTATTTGTCTTTAATCACACCGTGGTTAAGGAAAAGACAGTGCCCTACCAGTTAGTCTATTCCTCTTTTATTAATAATATATATTCTTTTACTTTGATTATTTCAAAAATATTTATTACTTTTGTTTTTATCAGCGGCATTTATTGCATTCTAAATGAAAACTAATTTAATGTTTGATCTAGATACTAATAAGTTTAGAAAATTAATTTATGATTTTATTTTTTATTCTTGTAAAAGGTTTAGAAAATAATATTCATTAAGGAACTGGTGATGTCGACAGAATTTAGATGATTAGATACTAAAAAACTGGGAACAGTGCAATCAAACCTGAACAATGGACAAACACATCAACATGTACTGGCTCATCATTAAAAGTCAGCGTGGGGATAACACAACATGCACATTCCATGATCCATCATGGACTCGTGCCTTTAAGAAGCCTACGTGGCTGTCTCTAGGGTAAACGGTGACTCAACAGTGCACACACCAACTGAACAATTGGCTGTGGGATCATTTATGTTGTGTAAAGAAAATATAATAAAATCTGTGCTGTGACTAACTATTAAATGCTGTGATGTGATTGTCTTTTTCTTAAAGCCATTAGTCTTTATATGTAAACCCTGATTGATGCTGCAATAGAAATATTAAATAATATTAATCAGACACTTTCCCTCTCTTTCAGATGTAAGTAACCTGACTAAATTGGGGATCTGTAAAAAGAAAAAATCGAGCAACAAAGCTAATGTTGCAATAATTTACACTCCTTTTTTATGTCTTGATTTTAAAGTGACAGATGTGTCAAATCCCCGAGTTTGAGTTTGAGTGATGCTTCCACCCAAAAGAGTTGTGAGACCACTCTGAAAGTGTCGCAAGTATGCCATATGCTTGGAAAAAGATGGATATGCCAGATTTAATAATAAAAAAAAAATTTCTGTTAATCTGTGCTTATAACTTAAAACTTATACTTCTGTGCTAAATGTTCTTTCACTCTGTAATTCTAATTGATTCAAACTAATGTATGCAATCCTTTATTAGATTCACAATTTGAAGAGTTGTGCTTTTATCTATATACTTAACCATTGGTTGAAATCTTAACAAGGTATCTTGATTACAATATTAATTTGAAGCAACTTGTTCTCTTCTAGCTTTTGCCTGGATTCTGCTGATGATTCATGTTTGTCCCGGGGAATGGTCTCACAGCATTGTCTGCTTAAAGCTTTTCTGTGAGATATATTTACCAGGACTTGATTTTCTACAATGGTTTATGCAGAGTCTCATTTAGTTTGAAGAATATCTCTGTACCGTAACAAGATAACATTTCAGTCATTGATTTTGCTATATGTATTAAATATAATTGTATATTTTTTAAATTCATAAAAATAATTAAGCTCTTTATTTTCCGGCACAGTTGTCAGTTATTAATATAACTGAAGTCTTTGATTGGATTCTGATCCACTGTAGAATTTTAAAGTAACATGATTTCTATTTTTTTATCTAGAAAAATGCTTTTATTTTACAGCTGACTAAGCAGACAATAGCATAGCTGCCAACTGTTCAGAATTTTTTGGATTTGTTCCTAATTTTTAAATCCAATCTGATATTTTTATAAAAATTCTGAATTTTCATAAAATTTTTGATTTTAAACCAATCCTTTTTTCTGATCGCCACAAGCATGCATCCTGTGATTATTGTGCTAAAGTAATTTTTAGTAGCTTTTTATTGGAAAATATTATTCCAATAGCTGTCTGTTGCTGATTATTTCACTAAATTATTATTTTTGGAAATTTTTTTTTTTTTGTAGTATTTAAACACTTGCATCAGAAATATTTGTTTATGATGTAGATTATTATTTACCAGTGTTTTATAATTTGGAGATAAATAATTATATATTAATAGGTAATGTTTGTTTTTAATATATTATACCGGTATTCCTAATTATAAAATATTAATATTATAAGTTTCCCACAAAAGATAGTGTTTATAGTTTTGTTTTACTAATTTACATATTTAAATTTATGTCTATTAATGTTATGATTTAATAATTAAATTTTTATCTTACTCTCGAAATTAGTGCGTATAATTTTGTCGCATATAGTGTTCCTCATTTTTGATTCCTAAGGTTGGCAGCTATGCAATAGTTATAAAGAAAGACTTAGCTGCTCTTTTTCTCAGGATGATGCCACTGATAGTGGTCATAGACCTTATATGATTGCATCTGCAAGCACCTTCATAGACTCAAGCTAGCTACCATACTCTGTCTATTGTGTAAGAACAAAAACAAATATACGTGCTTCAATATCTCAGATCCAACTTGAATAAATTTTTTTTCTTCCTTTTTTATACTTTTTACATATGCTGTACTCTTACCACTAAAAATAAATATATTCAAAAGAAAATTTATCTCATTTATTTATTCTTTCTTGAAGATGTATATCAAGAGAAAGATACTATTTTATAGTACATATGTATCCAAGGTGCTACTACTATAACACTGCAACTATTTCAATTTAAATGAATCTCAAGTTAGAATTTAATGCTACTATATTTAATTAAAATTTTGAAAATACGTCCAATAGTACATTTAGAAGTCATTTGACTAAAATATTGATAAGTATTGAACAAGAGCTAGCTCTTGACCTGAGAAAAAAAACAGAGTTTCGGGAAACGAAAAGCGTTAGTTAACTTATTTTTAACGAACTAATTTTTATAACTGTAATTCAACTTTATTTTATTTTCAACTAGCTGAATATCCACTCTTCGAACAGGATTAATAAAATTAAAAAACAATAACTCGGTACTGAACAACCCAATGAAATCGTGGACAAAACTGAACGGTATATACTGACAAAATTAATAAGCAAAAACATAACAAAACCTGTTTTTTGTAGTTCAGCCCATTAAAATTGAGATTAACTGTATTCAGCATTACTAGGCATAATATCGAAATTTACCATTAACTTGAAATTTTTGTAAATAAGTAATTTTTTTAATTTATATAAAAGGAATTACCTATATTAATTAAGCATCATTGGCGGCAATAATAGTATGGCGCTTGTTTGCGATTAATCTAAACGAATAAGTACCTGAACTCCATAAATGTTGCTTTTTGTAACATAATGGCTTACTTTTTAGTATTTCAATATGCATCTATTACATTACTTAAATGAACTGAGTGTCAGCATTAACACTTTGACTCAGAATTTTCATTAAATATATTTTTTTTTTCATTATTTCTTTGTATTTATTCATGTCAGGATAGGTGAGAAATAAATTTAGAAGTTTAATAATATTTGGTGAGATGAAATATAACGTGAAACACCATGTCTTTTCCTGCATAAAAAGTCAAATATTTCAAACGCGGCTCACGTGTTCAAACAATTTAACTAATATGCAGTTATTTTATAATTGAAACTTCTTTAATTTACAAAATCATTAATACATTTTTGAATATGAATCAAAAAAAGATTTTTCCAAACTAATTATTTTGAATTTTATATTTCAGTAAAATATATAATTCCGTAATCTAACAAATATTTTTTATCAGCTGTTTGACTTTTTATTTTTAAAGAGAGAATACCAAAAAAATATATATTCTTACTAGGAATTAAAAGGCCAGAGAAAAAGAAAAGAGGGACAGCGGTTAATAACACTAAAGTAATTTTCTACGTTTTTCCTAAGCAAATTAGTACCACTTTCCCATTAATTTTGCCTTTCATTGCAAAAGAATTTTATTTTAATTACCGCTGTTTTTAAATTATTTACTTATATCGAAACATATTTTGCCAGACGTGACAAATTAAATACGTGATTTCAGATAACTTTAGAGATAATTTGGTGATATAGTGCTACCACGTAAATTTTTTTTTTTCATTGTTGTTGTTTAAGTCGCACTAAAGCTGCTCAATGGGCTATTGGTAACGGTCTGGAAAACATTCCTGACAATCATCTGAAGACATGCCATCACAATTTTGAACTCTGCACAGGTGAGGCTCCCTTCGCTTCGATAGACCGACGACATGCGCGTGAAGTCAAGTACTTACGTATAACATTTTAACGAGAACCAATACCTCACACCCTCGGTCCCTTCACAGATTGATCCAAGTAGTTTTTCACCCGCACGCTGACAGCGGCCAGTGATGCTCGACTTCGGTGATCTGCTGAGAACGTGTCAACAATCAGTCAATTGCAGAACTGTTGTTGATTGAAATTATGACATAGCGGAAAAAAAAACTAAATAAAGTACAAGCAATAACTCTTTTTTATTGTTATTAAATAGAGCTATAAAGTATCAATGATGTTATCTTTAAGATTTTTGAGGAAACAACGGCTAAGGCTTAACCAGTTAACCCCGCTTAAAGGAATATCATCAGTTCCAGCCAAATCTATGCAATTGAGCGGGTTATTCGATTAAAAGGATAGTGCAATATTCTATCCTAAATTTCTGCGAAATTTTATTTTTAATGGTATTTAATGCAAATTATAGTGTTTTGATTAAATAAACTTAGTTTTATGATCAATAAACAATTTTGATTAATAGTATCTGTGTTAGTATCATAAAATATAAATGTCATTTAAAGTTATATAAAAATAAATCAATATTAGTGAATAGTATAATATATAGGTACTAAAATATTATTTGATCCCTTCCGAAAAAATCTATAATTGAAGACTATTTTTATACCCGTTTAATTCGTCAATTTATCAAAATTAGATTTTCCCTTTCAGTTTCTATTAAGACTTTCATGAATAATTGCGTATTCCTCTCAAACGCATAGTCAGATTATTTATTTTAAATTTTTTTTTTCTAACCTCGTCTTGAGAATTTCCAAATTAATGAGCTATTTTAGTTTGGAATTTTTTTTAATATATCGTTTCCCAGATTCATTGCCCCCCCCCCCCTCGATTAATTCAAATCCATCCTTTTCTCGCTGAACTTGCAATCATTATCAGAGTTATTCTCTGGATTAAGCAATAATTATTCTTACTTAAGAGAAAGACACACTGTATACTGATTTGTTACGTTTTTGAAATTTTTTCTTATGAAAGCTAATAGCGCACCAGGAGGGGACCACAAATCTTGACTACAAAACAAATCACTCTGTACCTTTTTAAAATTCTAAATGATGTGTAAGTAAGTACAATTTGTCTAAAGTAAGAACTCCCCTATTCGTCTGGACCTGTGGGGGTGACTATGGTAACAAGGTATAACTATTTCAAATAGGGGTGTGGGTCACTATTTAGGATATATTTTGTCTCGGGTGGGGGAGAGAAAGGGAATCATTTTTCTTCATATTGCCCTAAAGCAGTGTTTCCCAAAGTGTGGTACGCGTACCCCCAGGGGTACGGGAACAGTTTAGCGAGGGTACGCGTCCTTATGCGAAATATCTTGCATTAAACGAAAATTTCAAACAAACTTATTTAAAAACAAAGCTAGCGATGAAAATTTACGATTACGTATTTTTCTATTTGCTATTTTTTGCGGAGTTTGCAGTTAATACTTAGTGGTGTCAACAGCCAGTTGTGATTTTTAACTTTTGTGCAATTTTTTTTTATAGTAAAAAATACACTCATTTTTTTATTGGTGGTACACAGCATTACGAAAAATTTAGAAAGTGTACACAAAAGTCATAAGTTTGGGAAACACTGCCCTAAAGTAAAGAGAAGCTACCCTCCCTGAAATTCGCTATTCTTGTACCCTTAGCAGCAGACGGCCTCAGATTTAGTGGCGGGGGGAGTTCTTACCGTAAACAAACTATAATTCAAAGAGGGGTAAAACACTCGTCGCTCACTTCAATGTATAACTAGCAGCAAGATTAGATTTTTTTTTTCAATTTTACCCCTAACACCTGTTTAGACCAACTAATGAATAGGACCCTTTTGAAGTGACCACCTATTGTATCCTTATCTTAACTGAAAAACGAAAATTTCATTTTAGTTAGTGAAGCATTTCTCCAAAATAAACAAATTTTTTTCATTTCAGTACCTCTTCTTCATGCAATTAGGCGGGGACAAAAAACAAAGAATGTCAGTTTAAACGGGGAAGTTTAACATTAGTTGCATACAAAATGATTTGGTTCCATTCGTGTAAGCTTGTTGTTCGATTATCCGACATGTAATTAAGTGGACATGACGCAAGAAAGTTCCAATCCGTTTTTCGCTCGGTTTGTAATATAATGTTTTAATGTGAACAGTAACCTTCGTGCGACGAACTATTAATATGCCAAATTTCATTGCTCTCTGTCGGATGGTTTAGTCCAGGGGTGGCAAACCTTTATGTCTCAACGTGCAATTTTTTCTAAAAAAAAATGTTTAATGAACTAGTTAATGTATAGTTTGTCTAAAGTAAAAACTCGCCTAGCCATTTGTCAAGACTCTTGGCGGTGACTATGGTAACGAGGTCTAACTATTTCAAGGGATGTGGGGTCATTGCTTAGGACAGATTTTGGCTAACATTCAGCGAGAGTTAGAGGACTTTTTTTCCAGTCTATTCTGTTAGCCCTAGAGTGAAGAGAAGCTACCTATGCCCTCCTGTGTTAACATTGTTCGTCAATTCGGACATTAACAGGGCAGATTTGTTGGCCTCTCTTACAAGGGCACCATATTAGGTGGGCCAACGTTGCTCCCACAGTAAGGACAGATAGTACAGAGAAGAAAAGAACATCCATGCCTTGCCCGGGATTCGATCCCAGAACCTTTCTGGTGCAAAGGCAGTTCCCTAACCCCTCCACAGGCCGGTCGGCTAGCTACCTTCCCTGGAATACGCTATTCTTGTATCCATAGCAGCAGACGGCCTCAGACCATGTGGCGGGGGGAGTTCTTAGCTTAGACAAACTATAAATACTCTGTTAAATTCTGCATCCATTTATAATTACATTCATGTTTTTAAAATATAGGAAAAAACAAGTGAGTGCGAGCGAAAAGGACACATAGCCTCTAACATAATTGGATATAAATAGGAGAACAGATTTTAAATTATCTTAAGTTAAAGCTAGACGCCCGGTGGCTGAGTGGTAGTGCTTTGCGCTCCCGTGCCACCGGTCCTGGGTTCGATCCTCAGGCCGGGCAAGGTTGACTCAGCCTTTCATCCCTTAAGTGGGTAGACAAATGAGTACCAAGCATGCTTGGGAACTAAACACTTGGGGTTCCGCGTTCGGCTGACCACCTAACTGGAACATCTGCTCCTGTACCCCAGAGCCCAATGTCAAGAAAACTGAGATGGGCCCAGTAGGCCTTGGCCCCCTGGGGCTGTCGCGCCACTGAGTTTAGTTTAAGTTAAAGCTACATTTTTTTCCTTCGGCGTAATTTAGTTAAGCTAAGATTATAAGAAGTAAAATTATGACCGCGGCAGTACCTATAGAGTGGGGGGAGTCTCTCCCCCCTCCCTAAATATATATGTGTGTGTGTAACATAAAGCGCTTCAACTAATCTTTTTCTTAATTTACTATTCTAAACTAAACGCTCTTGCACTTTAATATTCACATCCTGTCTTGTAATCTACTTTTGGTTACTCGAGTAACAGTTTTGATTTTTCCCCTTATTTGAACTGTGAGAAAGACTTTTTCACTCGCCTTATTTAAAATATAGATTTTGTTTTATAACCGTCGTTGAACAGCCGACCTAATTTTAGGTTTACGACTCCTAATGTTCAACTCTGTAACCTTGTAATTTTGAACAAATTCAGAAGACAAGGAAATTTTTGTTTCAGTACCCTCAGAGGTATTGATTTGTTATAGGAACATGGAGGACTTTGCAACTCGATAGATTTAACTTGCATCAGTCACCATTTACTACACGGGCAGTCTTTGGCCGGCTGTGGATGAACCCACGAACTCTTGGGCATGGGTTCAGTGCCCTACTATCCAGGCCTATAATAGATAGATTTTATTTTATTTTATATCCGTCGTAGAACAGCTGATCCAATTTTTGGGTTTACGACCACTAATGTTCAACTCCGTAGTTTTGTAATTTTATAATTAAAAACTGGAAAGTTCCGCCCCTTGTTTACGTTGCTGATCAACCCTCATGGTTGCTTCTCATTAATCATTGCGGATGAAGAGAAAAAAACCGTTTATTTCCCTAAATTACGATCGAATTGCTATTTACATTTTGAAGATGACTAAATTTAGACAAAACAATAAAATTGGTACCAATCAATAAAATTGGAACATCCTATAGAGTTAATACTCAGTGAAGATGGAACCAAGGGAAAGAGTATTCGCCTCCGAATGAGGTGAACCAGATTCGAATCTCAATAATGGCTGGTCGATACGAATTCCGCACCCGACTTGCACCTACTACAGTGCTGATGCAAAATATCCTCCACGGTAGACGGATTATAGGATTTCGTGGTTTTTTTCTTCGTGTAACGCAAACGCGGGTTAGTTTCAATAAAAAAAAATTCCCAACACTTGATCCAAGAGTTCCCTTGTCTTCTGGATTGGGTACAAAATTACAAGGCGACGTTGTTGAACATTGGTAACAGTAAACCCAAAATTGGGTCGGCTGTAGAACGACGATTATGAAATAAAATAAAAACCACGCGCTCCAATCACAATATTTTTCAGTAATATCCCGATTTTTTTTTTTTTTGAGAGTCAGATTTAAAGCTCTTACATATCATTACTTAAACTGCATAACATATTTGAGTTTGGATGGAGTTGGATGACTGCATTCAAATCATCCTATTACAATCATTGTTGTCGAAACTGGTTGTCGTAATAATTTCATTTAAAAACAATAAAAGGTTTCAACTTAAACAGGGCATTTCATAAAGTTCAACCTTAATGTATATTTTTAAAATCCTTGATGAAATTTAAGTAAAAAAACGAGTACACACATTAAGGGTCATAAATTAATATTCAGGCAAGGAAAAAAAATCAAAATTTAATGAATCACGACTGATAAAGGTGGGATTGACTAAAAACTTGTGATTACTAGAGAAAACAAAACTTAGAAGGCGATTAAAACTTAACACGTTCGTGTGTCATCGGCCATTCAAACTGGTTTTCTATTTTCATACCGCCTATTTAACAATTAATTTAACTGATACGATGACGTTGTCATTTTTTCTATATCAATTTGCAGCTTTTACAACGTGTTAGATGTAATTACAGAACCCCCTGTATGATATACAGTATTTTACGTGATTATTAATTAGGTAATTTTCACAATCAAATTTAAATAAGATAAATAGCTTTTCTAATACCTAAAATTTAAAAATATCATTTTTTAACTTCCTGTATTTACTACGTCTCTTCCAAATTATGTTGAAAAATTATGATGTTAAGAATGATATAAAATGTTTCATACCTTTTAAAATACACTTCTTTCTATAATCATTAATGAATAAAATACAAATAATATTTAATTCTTAAAGGAACTTCAACATTAGTTTTGGACAAATGAATTTTACTGTAATGTGAAACTATTTTTAAATTCTTGAGTTTAACTTCATAGATACGACGGAAATGCGAATTGTCATAGCATTTGTGCTCATATTTTCGACCGCTCTTTAGAATGAGCTATTGCAAAAAGTTGCATAGATCTTACGAAAAAAAGAACAACTTAGTGTTCAAACGATATTGAGGAGCATTTAGAATGTCGAAGGCACTCTGGAAAAAAAAAGTAAATAAATAAAATTCTGCTGCTTTTATCCTTGTGTTTCATACTAGGTTTATCAGGCATGTTGCAAATATTGATGAGCTTTCTTAGAGTTTTTAATATCATTGACGTTTGGAACAGTATAGTCGATTCTGGTAATGCTGTCATTAAACTATAAATGAAATTTCATCTAGAAACAGTCGGCCCAGTTTGAGCTCCATCCTAAGCACACTTCTCTTCAAATACAATTAATTCATATATAAAATGTAGCAAATCAAAATTGAAACATTATTTATTGATTACCAGTTAACCTCACTATTTTCCTTAGTAAAAGGTTGATCATTTAGAAGGTTGAAGTACTAACAACAACAGGTTAAGACTTTTTCATACCGTATGATGAGATAAAAATAATTAACAAAAAAATAGCACTATATCATTCCTAACTATTTCATAAAATTTTATAATGCTTATATGTTTAAAAAATTACTAATTCTGTTCATAACATATTGTAACAGAGTTAATAATCATAATTTTATAAATTATTTTCTATGAAATAAATGTTATTCACATCTTGTAACTATTTTACATATTTTTTGCATATCAAAAGGTAAACCATTTTTTAATAAGAAAAATATAATACACTTGCTAAAAATAAAAATGTTATTTTCGATACATTTTAGGAGCCAAAAGTATGGGATAAATATTACTTTTGATATGAATGATCATTGATCTATATATTGGTTTAAGAATTTTAGGCTTTTGACTCAGTTTTCTACATATATTGTATGAAATGTCTTAAAGGGGAAAAAAGTTGTACAGCATACCACTTTCAATTAATAAAAATTTTGGTTTGCAATAATTAATGTTTCTTTTTTTTTTTTTAAATTTCAATTTCTATGCTACAAATTTGAAAGGTGTAGAAGAATGTTGCAGTCAATAAAAAATATTTCTTTCGTAATTCTTTGAGATCACATATCACAGGTCAAAGGCCTAATCAGGTTGCTTTGAAAGTTGACCTAGCCTCAGAAAGTCATATAAGGAATCAAATGAAAGGTCTATTGCAATGGTGTTTCAAATCTTTTTTTAAACACCATTTACTTTCTTCGAAAGTAAAAAAAAAGTAACTTATAAAGGAAAGTTCTTAAAGTAACTTTTTTTAAGTAAAAAAAAAAAGTTGCAGTTATTATATGCATGCAAGTTAGTGGTTTTTTCAATAAAAATTTTATTTTTTCAAGTGTTTATAACTTGGACAAATTTCAAATTAAAAACTGTTCGAATTGTTTACTTTATCATGTGTGCATGTTCCACCAAATTTCATTAAAATAGTAGGGGGGTCAGTTCAAAAGTGATTGATCTGTTGTGGAATGACTCATTATGAAATTTTTCCTTTGCTAATATTTCCTTCTACTTATTATATAAATATAATTCAAATTTCAAAGGATTTTTTTGATTGATAGTTTCTAAATCAAAAAATAAAAATTTTTACTCTTATATGCTTCAAATATATATTTTTATATATTTATTATTTGATTGTTACAAAATTGTTTTTCTAATAAGGCAGTGGTAAGTTTAAAAAAAGCAGCATTTTTATACTAGCCACTTGATGCACATTTGACCTAACTCTTAATACACAGCAGTAAATATGTAATCAAAAATATAATCTATCATCATAAAAGTAAGTAGTCAACTATTCGAAAATAAATTTCATGTAACATGAATTTTTTTCATTTTTCCAATATTATTGTTATTTCCACAGAATTTTTATCATTTCAATATTATTGTTTATCATGATGTGCTTAGATTCACAAATATATTATTACTTTTCATTACTTCCAAATAAATATATAATAATTGATAACCACATAAAAATTTTATCGATAATTTTTAACTCTTGCCATAGTTTTATTAACTAGCCATAATTTTATTTTATTAAAACTGCTCGTTACAAATTCATTTATAAAATGTTATAAGTAGAAACACTTTTAATGTCGAATAAACATAATATATAAACACTTAAACATCAATTTGAACTTTACTGCAGAATTATTTTTTATGTTACAATTACAATGCTTAATAATTAAGTACAAATGTTAGGAAATATGCATAGGAGTAGGATGATCAGACATTACATGGCATAATTATTCTTTTAATTTAGATCCGAATTTTCTTTTCCTTACAACAGAACGTAAGAAAATTATATAAATATTGCAGCTAAGCTTTTAAAAGAGAATACTTAATTTAAAAGTATTTAAGAGCACCCGTTAACATACTCTTAATATCAAAATGACATAATTTTATTTAAAAACAAATAATAAACATAGCAAAGAAAACATTCATTTTTATTGTTACATTTATAAATATCGAAAAATTCGAAAACATTTTCGCCTAATTTCTTTTTTAAGCACAAATCTCCTCTTTTCCAGTGGCTGTTTACGAAATAAATGTAAACACAATCCATCAATGAACCAATTGTTTCATCACACCAAGTACGAGATTACGCGAGAACACAGACAGGCGTGCACAAAATTATTGAAATTTTTATTTTAATTCACAATAAACGCGATAACTTCCCAAATTCTTGCAACCATGAGTGATAGTCAACAGCCAATCACAGTGCGAAAAGCCCATTGATCCGACGTTATCATCTCCTTGTTGCCATTCTGTAGTAGAAACTATGGTTTAAAATTAGTTACCAATTCCTTAAAAGATAGAGACCCGTCTTTGTCTGGTGTCTGTCTGATAAGAATTCTTATAGACCTATATCGCTAACATTCACTGTGAACAAAACTCTCGGGCGCAAGCTTCAAAAACGCCTCACTGAGTTTTCTAGCCTTTTCATTGCGGATTCCTCTCCTTTGAAGGGGAAATTTTAGTTCTCACTCTCCTCCCTCATGAAGTCGTTCGGGTTTGACATGAAAAGAAATTCGCAATCTGCTGCTCACTTGACATCCACGCTGCTTACGACAATGTCAGTCCTGCAGTGGACTGATCGTTAAGACACGGTTCCCTGCAGATCACCGAAGTCAAGCATCACTGACTGCGATCAGTGTACGGGTGGGTGGCCACTTGGATCAGTGTGCGTAGGGACCAAGGGTGCGTGGTATTGGTCCTCGGTAAACTGTTCTACCGTAAAGTGCTCGACTTCGCGTGCAGGTCGTCGGGCTACCGAAGCGGGGGTGCCATCCGCTCAGCAGGTGATCAAAATTGTGATGACCCAGACCGTCGCCAATAGCCCATTGTGCAGTTCTAGTGCGACGTAAATGAACTACAACTATAACAACGACAATGTCAACTCGGAAGCCTTAATCCTCAAACACTAAAAATCCGGCTTTGCAGGCAGAGCTGCTCTTCATCCCAAATTTTGTCAGACACAAAAAAAATTGCCATTGAATTCGCTATCAACCAATTTTCCAATGAGCACAGGGGTCAGTTCTTTCTCCTTTCCTCTTCACGATTTACATGTCTAACCTTCATCTGTGTCTCCCTGGTGACATACTGTGACTGGTCTTCGAGGACAATATTTATCTTATTTGCTATCACAGAATTTAGTTACGAAGTGAAACGCAAGATGCAATGCTTTTCCCCCCTAAATTCAGAAATGGTGTAATATTTGGATGGAAAAGATTGGCCATCCACTTGAGGTATTTCAGGTGCATGGGATACCGTTTCATGCGCAGCCACTTGAGGTATTTCATTCACAGTCTGGGGCATTTCATAAACATCCAACGGAGGTATTTCATCAGCAGTTTGAGGCAAGTCATTGGTATTGAATGTCCTTTCATCGGCAAACGGTGAAATTGCTAACGTCGAATCTTGCGTATCCTCGGGCTCTGTAATTTGCGAGTCGTCATTCCAAACTTGATTTTCGACATCCGCGGCACTAGTCGAAGGAACATCCATCCATTTATACGTGATTCTTTCACGCTGTACTTGTTGAATAAAAGATGCGATCCATTCGTAAAATGTAATGCCCTCTGGACAGGTTTTCAACACAATGCAACTCTTGTAAAATTTACAACCCTTTGTCATTTGCAGCGCTGTTTGAAATTTGGCCTGCTGAATCGTATACAAAAACTTGTCGTGCGTCTCTCGCTTCCACCATCTCAAAGTGACAATCACAATGTCTGTATTAATCAACTTTCATCTCCTTAGAATAGAATGGTATAAAGATCTCTTGGGTAAAATATCTTCACCCTTAACAATATTTTGTGCAATGCATCAAACTTTGTGCACTCTATAGGGTTTATTCATTTGACATAGCGCACCCACTTCCACCACACGCCAATAGATACATCCATCCTTTCCCACAACTCCAGATAGAGAATTGCTGGAATCCAAATACAGCTTGAACCACATTGTTAAATGATAAGCATGACTCGTTCATCAGAATCAAATTGTCACGAGTTTAATTTGACTTGTGAGATGTGAGGACCGACTTGCATTTATAAGACAATTTAAAAAAAAAAATTTTTTTAAGGGTATATAATGTTTTAAATAATTCAGAAGGATGCGACATTTTGTTCAAGATAATTTTTGTTATTGATCTCGTCAAAATTATTTACAGACATGTAACAGAATCAATGATATATTGGTTTAGAGTACATATTCAGGTAGCGTGAAATACCACCCATCACTGCGATCCAACGGTGACACTCCTCTCGACGGCAAGGCTCACACCTTCCGATGGGCTCATGCAAAGTATCTAGAGTAACAATCGTAATTTCGTGAGCTGGATGATATTTTGGCCAAGTGTTCAAGATATCGATCCATAATTTCTGTGTCTTAGAGTCTGGTAAGACAAGGGTCGTTGCGTTCATGCTTAAAAAGTTTTTCTAAGAGCACATGCTAATCAATGGGTCCGTCGCCAGACTTGCAAACATGGCCATTTGTGATGGTAAATCCGTCTGAGCGCAGGCACAGGACTGCAAACGATTTTCTGTGATGGTAACGGTAGTATTTTGGTGGTCGCTGATCTCGAAGTATCTCACAAAACCTCGAAGCATAGGGTTGGAAGGCAGAATGTCTAGAAAAATCCAATCTACGAGGTGTGCATGAGAACTTTGTCGGACGACTACGAGGCGTAGAGGAATTTCTGGGACAGGCAAAGGTATCAGGGTTAGGACGCTTTCTCAGCTCTGACATGTTTTAGCATGTGTCTTTTTTGATGGAATCGTATCAATGTACCATAGCCAGAGACTCTGTAGAAACTGGTTGATCAACGGGAGGAGGGGTGGCGGGACCAATGAAACGATTTCCGTGTCCTCGTCTTTTTTGTCACAAGTATTGGTTTCGATTGAGCAAATGTGGTCGCATAATTACTATAGTCTTCATCAGTAGAAATGATTGAATGAATGCTTGCCATGATGCTATGTAGTCGTCAACCTTTGACAAGTCGAGTCAAGCTTAGAGTTTTTCAGACTTTTTCTCAGGGTGCTGGAGCGGCAACGACTGATATCCAACTATGCGTGTGCGCCTTTTAAACATGCTTCTGAAAAATTTGAACCAATCACAAGTGACTTTGAAATCTTTTTAAGCGTGTTGACTGATGCTCGTCTCCAGATTAAAAATTTTCCAAGTCTATTTTCAAGGTCATCCAAACGGCAAAAAAATCACTAGATCCACACTAGTGAGGATGAGGTACCATCATCCAACTTAAAACTAATTCTAAATCTGAAACTTAAAACTAATTCGAAATCTAAAGCTTAAAACTAATTCTAAATCTAAAACTAACTTAAACACTATATCCATGGATAGGGTCATGACCAATACATAAGCACACATATAAACATATATCATCAAACACTGAGCTCATCTCTACGGCCATCTATACTCATAGCTGCCGAAGCAACTACGGAAACGCTACCTCGGTATTGCCAAAGCAACTCCGACCAACAAAATGTGCATCACAGCCGCCGTAGCGACTACGGAAGTGTTCTTCTCGATGACATACGTCGCGATGTCACCATCCTCCTTCTCTCTGCTGGACCGCAGAGTCTCCCATTCTAAAGCTAACGATAGAGTTTTTAATTTGATATTTCGTATTTTGGTATTCATCATTCTGGTTTTATGTCTTCATCTGCTTGGCCTCCGAGCTGCGGATATCAGCTCAATGGAATCCCCATCTGCTGCTGGAACTCTGGAATCATCTCATGGCTGGCATATTCCTTCTGGCATTCTCCATCTGAAATAAAAATGATACGTACCTGGTGAATCCTCGATGAATCTCGTTACGACACATGTCCACAGCTCATTTTTCAAAACTGCTTCCTCGAGTCAAAACGTGTCTACAATGTGCTCCTGCGACGGTAAATGCTGCTAGATCGTCCCGGCAAGGAATGCAGAAAGCCACGGCACGTCAGTCGGCAAATCTTTAGCAAGTCACTGCTTCCTCGAGTCAAGCGACAGCAAATACTTTAAATTGTCTCGGCAAATAGTATCGAAAGCTATGGCATGTCAGTCGGCAGTCCTCGGCAAGTCCTTCGGTAAGTCGAATCAATCTTGGAATTTTTCAAAGTTCTTCTCCAGGTGCAGTCGCGGCTGCGACTGATTTCCAACTGAGAGTGAGCGCCTTTTAAACCCACTTTTCAATAATTTGCACCAATCAGAAGCGGCTCTGGGTTTTTCTCAGAACCAACATTTGAATGGCCTCGGATCCGTTGGACCCCCATGATGCATTTTTATGAAATTCAAACAAAATATATTGTGTGGGGTATCGATAGATTCGTCTCGATGAGTAAAATATTTTGATCGCCCCCGGGTCCATGAGATCCCCCATTGAGCGGAGTTAGTATTTTAAACAAAGACTTTCCAGCAAAATATATCGTGTGGGCTATCGATAGATTCGTCTCGATGAGCTAAATATTTTGGTGGTCCCGGGGATCCATTAGACCCCCCATGGTATAGTTTGGTAAAATTCAAACAAAATATATCCTGTGGGGTATCAACAGATTCGTCTCGATGAGCTAAATATTTTGATCGACCCTGGGTCCAAGAGACCCCCCATGGAGCGGAGTTGGCAAAAATTCAAACAAAATATATCGTCTGGGGTATCAATAGATTCGTCTCGATGAGTAAAATATTTTGGTCACCCGGGGGTTCGTCAGACCCCCATGGTACATTTTGGTAAAATTCAAACAAAATATATCGTGCGGGGTATCGATAGATTCGTATCGATGATTAAAATATTTTGACTGCCCCTGGGTCGATGAGACCTCCCATGGATAGGAGTTAATATTTTAAACAAAGACTTTCCAACAAAATATATCATGTGAGGTATCGATAGATTCGTCTCGATTAATAAAATATCTTGATTGCCCCCGGGTTCATGAGGCGCCCCATGGAGAGGAGTTAGATTTTTACACAAAGAGTTTCAAGCAAAATACATCGAGTGAGGTATCGATAGATTCGTCTGGATGAGAAAAAAAATTTTGGTGGCCTCTGTTTTCAGTTGTACCAACCAGGGTACAATTTTAAATTTTCAATCAAGGTATATCGTGTTGGGCTTCTATAGACTCGTCTGGATGAGATAAACATTTTACTAATCAAAGTTTTAGAAAATTTATCGCCGCTCGGCTCTTTAGCGTTTAATTTTCTCGTTTCCGTGCGTCGATAGTTGCATGGAGCTTATCCATCTCTGTGCCTTGTTTCTGGAGCACGCGTTCTAAAATATGCATTTCAAAGTCTTGTTGTTTATTGAGCGTGCAGTAGACTTCCTTCATGCGTTGACGCCAAGAATTGTCCAATCCAATCTGATGTGTCATCGCCGCGACGCGATTCTCGAAGCTTGCCTGCGTGAGTCGGAAGCGCATGATATTACTCTCTGTCCAGTACAGTTTGTGTTCTCCAGCGGGATGCGGTTCGTAATCCCATCGCAAAGAAGCGGGACACTCTCGAAGCTCCGGCAAGGCGTCGAGCACGGTATTTTTTCACACCGGATGACCAGTAGGTTTCCGTTTTCCAATCCATGACTACATGATCGTGAATCTTTAGCTGGATGAATTCCATGGAGCCCGTCGGCCACAACAGGACCATGGAAGTGACGACATGCTTGTGCAACGGGCGATTGATGTAAAAGTGTCCTTTTCGCCCCACGTCCGGCTGCTGGGATCCGGAACATTGACATTTTTTGCACGATACGTAGTGAATGGTATTGGCCAAATGCACGGCCGACTTGATCTCTTTCTGGCCTTTGCAATAGCGCTCGGATTCGAAAGTCAGGTTGATGCGTTTCCACGCGTTGAAGTAGGCTGCTCGATCTCGCACACCCACAATCATGTGGCGATGGAGTTTATGACACGCAATGACCTGGGGCTGGACGGTCGAGCAACCGTCGCACAAACACCAAAAGGATGACACGACCAGCGAACTGGCCTCCAAGACAGTAGACATGTGTGTCCTGAAACTAGAAAAGGCATACGATCGAATAAAAACATGATAGAGTGTCCAAGCGTCGGAAAAAAACATTCGAAACAAGGCCAGAGGCTCGTGACCCAAATTGCTCTCTTCATCAAACTCGGCAAACGATCCAGTATCTGTCAACTCTTGACAGTCGCCCGGGTAGTCGTCATAAAATCCAGCCTGTTGCGAATCCTCCTCCATGTCTCGGTATTTGAGTCGACGATAAAGTAATGAATGATCAAATGGAATACAGTCATATAATCTGGTAACGGAGCTTTCTGGAGCATCGATTCCAGAGGCAGCACTGGTTTCAGCCATTGGAGTGTCGTCAGTTTGGATAAAGCAAACTTTTTTGTTTTTTCGATTCTTTTTTTGAGAAGGGTAAAGCATTTTTCAATGCGGCTGTTGTTTGCTTCGAGACTCGCGCAAAATGTATGTTTTCCACAAGAAATGCAATCGGTTTTTCCATTGAGACCATGTTTGGATATGGAATGAGTCTTTATGTACTCTTCCAACGTCACTTTATGTGTGCAAAGCGGACAGTCGATATCCCTATTCTTCCAGTGCTTGTAAGAAGAACTGATTCTCTTTTTCAAAGCTATCAAATTCATACTCGAGGCTTGAAAAACAATTTCAAACTGAATCTAGCAAAACTCGAAGCTCGCTTAAGTACAGCATTACTAAAAAAAATTGACTGGGAGTGGATGTGGCCAAACGGGCATAAATTGTTTTTGTAAAAAATGACATTTTTGAAAAGGGTCATATTTGGTCTAGAAACGTATAAGCCTATACGATCCACTTTTAACAATAAAACTAATTTTTTTTCTCTCGTCTGGAGATTTGGGTCAAGACGAAATTTGAGTCTTTTGAGACGCAATTTTTTGGTGGTCAATGTGCATAGCAATCTTTGTTATTTGGCCACGCGCACGCCCACTTCCGGTCAAGTTTGTTTTTTTGGAGTTGAGTGTTTGAGCCAAGCCTCGAGTCTCGACGCACTCTCAACTCATCTTCAGAATGTCCTTGGGCCAATGAGCTTAGAATCCAATTCATCTTGCAAATCCCCAGCCCCAGGATTTGAGAGCCAGGAAATTTAAAAAGTTTTCAAATGATCCACGTGACTCAACCATCTCAAAGATTTCAAATATCCTGGGTTGGGTGATATTGCCACATCCTCTGGATCTATGTTGTTTCGAATGGATGTCCTGTCACGCGATATCCTGAAAGTGTATCTGGCCAATGTGTTTTGTCGCACGACTTCTTGGAAGCGCATCCGGTGACATCCTAAAAATGCATCTGGCGGGTGTGTTTTGTAGCACGACTTCTTGGAAATGCATCCGGTGATATCCTAAAAGTGTACTTGGTGGATGTGTTTATCTCACAATTTCTTGGGAGCGCATCTGGTGATCTGTCGCATGAACTCTTGAAACTGCATCTGGCGGATGTTTTCGCACGACTTTTTGGAAACGCATCTCGAAAGGGTCGATCGGATGTTTTTGTCACGTGATATCCATCAGGTGATCATTTTCAGGCCCCGTGGAGTTTTTTAGAACATTTCATTGCATCATGACGACTGAAGCTCCCTTTGTTTGTCTGTTAAAAGAGTTTGCAAGTCGAGGTAAAATTTATTTTTGACATAGAGTCGATTCCAGATGGCAAACTACTTTATTGTGAGTAATCTCCTTCCCTTGACACCGGATCAGGTGTTTCCAGTCCATACTCTTCCTCGGGAGGTGTTGCTGATGGGGGAGCCGGAGGTCGGGGAATTGGGGAACGAGTCGCATCCAGTGCTTCGATTCCTAGATCCGGTCGGCTACTCTGATGTGACTCGGGTGAAGGGCGTCTTCAAGAGGCTCATCGATCGAGAGTTGCTTCTTCAGAGGGATAGGGATTACGGAAGCCCAGCATTCCTGGCCTTTAATTCCTTTGGTATCAGATGGCTCGGATTTATTGTCGATCACAGGTTTTGGAAAGGGTGTCACGTGACAGAGGCTTTGCGGATTCGCCTAACTAGCGAAATTCACAATTGCCTCTTTACGTTAACCTTTGAAGAATGGTATTACAAATCACCGAGACCTGCCCGATTTGCTTGGAAGAGATGGTGGAAATTCCTCTCCGGACGCATTGCCGGCATGAGTTTCGCGAACAATGTCTGGTCGACTGGATGCGTACCAGCAGTCAAAAGTCTTTCCCCATGTGCCGAGAAGTCATCTACATATAACTCTATGCCAAAGAGATTTTTTTTAAATGCACACGAAGCCAACATTGGATGTTGTGGTGGGGACCTCTTGGGACATTGAAATCATTTGAAGTGACTTCTGCGGAGGCTTTCTGGTTTTTTTTTGTGGGTCAACATTGAGTGCGAATCTGTTGGGCACACATTGAAATCAATTCTTGCTTGAAATGGCTTCTTCTGACTGTTTTTTTTTTCTTTTTTTTTTCATGGCCAATGTTTGGCCGTCACACATTTCAAATAAACAAAATACTGCTTCACGACAATGCAGTGAGAACATTTCAAAAAAACTGCATCATGACAGAAGAGCAAGCTATAAGCTGCAAATTGCAAAAAGCTCCAAAACAGATCCTTGATAATCATCATCATCAACAATTTACAAAACATTTCAAAATTCAACAATTTTGATGACTGAGTGAGCAAATAAACTTATAATTTTATTTAAAAATGTCTTCTGTAAGTATTTTGAATATTACTATAAAACTGATTTTAATTACGAGGTAAAAAAGTGGTTTGAATGACTTCACATGTTTGTTTTGGAATATCTCTGTAATTTAATCATTTGATGCATGTATTCTATAGTATTTTTATTTCAATACAGCATTGGTATTCAAGAAAAACTAATTTATATCTCCTTTATAAAAAAAGAATTTTGAATTACTTTTTTTTAATCTATTTTTACTTATAATATTTCCCAAGCAGAAAGAGTAGGCTATAAACTTATTTTTCTTTTATCGATTTGTGGAGTCCCTGATCTGTTTAACAACACAATTTTAATAAGGTTGAAGTAAAGGTTTAGCAAGCGGGAAATATGTTGAAAATCTAATGTTGAAAGTAGATAGTGTTTTCCCAATAAGTAGATTGTTTAAGCAAAATGTTATATAGTTCAAGGAAATTTATGTTTGGCATTGAAACAATTATTAAAAATTTCATTAAATATGACCTCGAACTAAACAATAAATGCCTAAATTAATTCCCCTGTGTAGACATAGGATATTTGATTGTTTACGATATTATAGTAATTGCTTATTCTCTGTTTTAGGATACTAAACGCTCAAAAGTTGAGTTAGCTGGACAAGCTGGAGATACATTTTCAAAGCTTTTCTATGAAACATTAGATAAGAAGCGCCATGTGAGTATTAAAAACTTTATCCTCATGTCATATATTCTAGTCAGAATGAAAGCAATAATGTTCTTTTTATCTATAAGTATGTATAGATATTTTTATCTTGTTTTTAGACTGGTACCGATGCAACTTTCTATCACTTACAAAAATTTGAATATTTTTGTTTGCATCAAAAACAATTTTCAGTTCCATAACTTTGCCATTCAGAACTCTGGAACATAAATTAAGCTTCTTATAAAAAATTTCTACCTTCCCCTTAATTTTTATTTTAGCTATTTTGTTATCAATATGAAATTTGATAGCTTTATAATACAATACAAATGTAAAATTTACAATAGATACAATATCTATTGTAAATTTTATTTTAAACATATGTAAAATATAAAATTAAGTGCATATTAATTTTAATTCAATGAAACAGGTATAATGTGAATAACTTAAAGTTTCACCTACAAAATGCAATAACATAAAGCATGATTGACACAAATTGTTAATTGTATAAAATGACTTAGCAGCAGACTTAGATAAAAATGAAAAACTTTCTGCATGCAGAGATTAATTCTGTTAACTAGTTTCAAATTTTACGTCACCAGCTCAGTTTAACAAATTTTTTTGAAAAATCAGATTCTTTAAAAGATGTTTAATTTTTATAGAACTCATTTATACTTAATTTTTATACTACAGGAATGAGTTTGGTTAAATACCAAAAATTTGAAAATGGAAATCAAAAAATGTTATGTGCAAAAATACTTTTTAAATAACTGAAAAAATACCTAAAATTTAGGCTAGAAAAAGCATTTGTAGTACACATTTATTTACAGAATGTTATGAACGTTCTAATAAAATATTGATGCAAAATTTTATTCATTTATTTAAATTGTGTGAATAGGAATCTCAATGTATGTTTTTTAAATCGCACAAATCTCTACATTTAATTTTAAAATCGTGTGTATACAAATCTCAGTGTTTGATTTTAAAGTTTTGTGAAAAGAAATCACAATGTTTGATTTTAAAATCACAGGAACACAAATCTTAATATTTTGTTGTACAATCACGTGGATATAAATTTCCATGTTTGATTTTAAAATGAAGTTAATACGAATCTCGACAATTAATTTTTAAATAGCATTAATACAAATCCTGATATTTATTTTCAAATTTACGTGAATAAGGATTTCAATGTTTAGTTTTAAAATCGTGCGAATACGAATCTCGATGTTTGATTATAAAATCTTTTGAATAAGAATCTTGATGTTTGAATTTAAAATTGTGTGAATGTGAATTCTCATGTATAGTTAAGTCACTTGAAAATGAATGATAATAATGGAGTTTAAATCTTGTGAATACAAAACTTGATATTTGATATAAAATCATAAACATATGAAACACGATGTACGATCTTGAATCACATAAATAAGAATTGCGATGTGTGGATTTAAAATCATGTAATTTTGAAACAGCATTGGTAAGAAAAAGCATAGATGTAAAAAAAGAAAAAAAAATCTCAGGAATTCGAAAAAGACAAAAACTTTTTTCGAAGAGGCAGATTTTGTTTGCTTTTTTAGTAATAGTAAAAAACTTTCTGCAGTGGTTACAAATTTAATGCCCATAAGTGCTTTAGTTAAAGGCCGGGATAGTCTGGTTGGTAGGGCACTGGGCCCAAGACCAAGAGGTTGTGGATTCAAGCTCTGCCGGCCGAAGTTTGGCAAAGTGTAGTAAATGATGACTGATGCACGTTAAATCTGACTATTCACAAAGTCCATCATGTTCCCATAACTAATCATACCTCTGGTGGGGGTACTGATCCAGACGTATCCTTGTCTCCTGGATTGGTTCAAAATTGCAAGGATACGGAGTTTAACATTAGTGGTTGTAAATTCAAAATTGGGGCTGCTGTTCAGCAATGGTTATAAAATAAAATAAAAGTTCCTTAGTAAAAACTGATTTTGCCAATTGGATTTCTTCTCGGTGCCATGTTCTCTTGAGTATTGAGATGACTCTTCTTTTAAAGTTATGAAGTTATTTTTTCTTTCTTCTAAAAATGTATTAAGTGTTATAATTTTCTCTCTCAATATATGTTCTTATTGTTATTTCAATTTTATTTCTAAATATAAACTTTAAAAGCAAATAAAGATATTTTCCTTTCTGTGAGAAAATGACTCTCTTCTCAAGGATTGATTCTAATGTTTTTACAAACTGGGTAAAAAAATATTTTTGTGTTTCATTTTGTTATTTTTTAAGGCAATTAAGGACTGACATGAACTGAAAAATACTCTTTATTGTTATTCTCCCATTTTTATAAAAACTTCTAATTTTTTTATTATTTTTTTTAATATTAAGACCAATTGCTATATTTTTTTTTCTTGTGTTGTATCTTTTTCTGTATCTTGTTTAAAAAAAAATTAGAAATTCTGATGAAAAAAAATTTCTTGTTGTCATTACCTGAAAATAGGCAATTTGTGGAGAATGACCCACTTAATTTTGAATAAAAAACTTTAACAAAATTTACAAGCTACTATAATAATTAAATCTTTATAGGCTGTATCAAATTTGTATATGGACCTTGCTACACTAGTTTGGAATGGCAATCCCCATTGTACCAAAGAAGCCATAGGCAAATTTTATGAATCTTTACCAGTTAGCAGAACAGAAATTAAATGTGTTGATGCTCAGCCAGTGTTTGGTAAATATTTCTTGTAAAGTTACATAAAATATTAATTCTTTACTTATTCCTTTTATAATTTTCTGATTTCTGTTACTGATTCTGTTCTTGTTATTATAATAGTGTCGCGAAAGCGAAAAATTATCATTAAGCGCAGTATCAACTGATGATTTGAATTAAATCAAAATTTATTCAATATCTAAAATTTACTATTTAAGATTTTAATAGTTTTTTAAATAAATATTATTATCAAATGACAATTAATATGATAAAGACTGTAAATGGCAAAGAATATTTCAAGTTAAAATTTAGCAACAAATGAAAAATAAATTTTGTTGAGAGCATCATAATTCATTCATGTAATGCATCTGCATGTGTTTTTACTTTTTAATAATTTCAACGACCTTTTTATTTTAGATTAAATATGTTTGCACAACTTAAAATTGAATCTCTAAAGTTATCTTTTTTTTTAATAATAAAAAAATTTTATTAAATTTATTAGCAAGTGTTCAGCTAGCAAATGTTGAACATGCTCTGCATCAATCAGGATTCTGCCCAGAATCTTAGGCAAACATTGATATTGACAAATTATATTGTGATGCTAAACACAATTTCATAATTTTTTGTACATCTTTGGTGCAAAATATATGCAAAATGTGCAGGGCGCAGAAAAAAAGAAACACCCTGAATAACTTTTGATTTACTGATCGGCTCTTCACGTTCTGTGACACAAACTTAAGGGTTCAAGGGGGTGACCTTAAGTATGCTAATTAATTAGTGTAGATGGTATTTTAGGTTGCGAAGTCAGGCGCAAAAATGTACTTTCTCTGAATAAACATAATTTTTTTTTTTATATATATAGAATTCTGACCCCCAAAATAAGAGCCACAATCTGGGTAATATAGCCACAATAATTTGGCAAGGGAGCACTCCAAAGTTATGTTATTTTTACTTTTTGCCATATCTCACGAACTTTTTAAGCAAATTTAAAAATTTTACATTTTTAATTATAAAATTTGTTTCTCCGAGGATAATTGCATGCAAAAACGTTTAGTAAATATTTAGTAATATAACATATAATTTAATAATATATAAAGTAAGTATATATTTTGGTTAGATCAAAAATTATTTAGGGTGGTGTTTTTTTTTCTTTGGTACATTGTACATCACTGAGTAGTATTCAGTGATGTACATTTTACATATGTTCTTCCTTTCATCTTCATAGTTCTTGTTTCCCTATTATTAGTGAATTGACTGGAATCTATATATTAATAGGCTAGCAATATTTTGTCTCGCTAAAAACTCCCAAACTACGCAACAGAATTAAACAAATAAGGTGTCGTTTTAAAGGTATTGTTATGTAGATGTGCAATAAGGTCTTAAATTTTGAAAATTTCCTTTAATTAATTAATAAAATTAATAATTTAGTTTCAACCAATGAGAATTCAGCAAATCATTTTTCGGGTGGTTCGCATAAGCATTGTTTGATTTAAAGCATTTCTGAATTAATAGATTGATAAACAAAAATAAGAGTGGATAAAAAAAAACGGAACTGAATTTCTTAAAAAAAGAATTCAATATCTTTAGTTCCTTTGATAAATTGTTAGTTTCATGATACATTTTTTGTTTCGTTACAATAGAATGGCAATGGCATCGTGCGAATATTCAAACCAAAACAAACGTGCGAATATTCAAACCAAAACAAACTTTCTACAAACAATTATTTTGATTTCAGATTTAAAACGATATCTTAGTTATTTAGTTCTATTTTTATTTATTTAGTGCCTGCTGCCTAAATAAAATGCCTGCTATGAGGCGTCGAAATATCTCTGGCAGACGTCAGAGAAATGAATGGCGGAATTCTAAACGGGAAAGCATTTCTTATTGAGATATATTCTCTGCTACAGCTCCAAATTTCTCAGCTACATGAAGAAAATATAATCAAATTGTGAAGGGGGCAGAGAAGTGTATAAATTTCATTAAGTAATTGATTTCAATATCTGGCATTTTTATTTTAAAATTTAAATTTGTTAAAATGTTTTTATAAGATTGCGAAGCAATATGCAATGGAACTGCGAAGCAGTTCTGGGGGTTGGCGAGCGTAGCGAGCAGGGGGCGGAGCCCCCTAGTATAATTTTATTAGAAATTTCCCTTTTTCTGACCATTGATTTATTGTAGCGGCATATTATAGTTCAAACTTTTTTCTCCAGCTTTCTAGAGGTTAATTATACTTCCTTTTGCAATTTTTTCTCAAAAGTTATGGTGAAAAATATCCTTTTCACTTGAAAAGTTTGGAATTTTAAGTTAGAATTGTCAAAAGAAAATTTCATAAGAAAGCTGTGGATATTATTGATCAACCCTTTGTTTTGTTATAAATATCTAATTTTATTATCATATTGCACATGTTTGTAAAAAACACAATCAACAAGATCTTCAGCATTAATTTAGTACTCTGCAGCTTTCATGAGAATTCCTCTCCACTGTATGTCTGCTGTTATGAAAACAAAAGTAAAACTATTTTTAATGAGTAAGATATGAGCAGATGAGACACCCAATCTAATTAAATACGAAACAGTTTACCCTACATCCTTATTCAAAGTGGCTTTTCTGTTTAATCAGAACCGTGAACGAGAGTGTGGTGTATGGAGTAGTTCTCGTGAGGCCAAACTTCACGTCCACCTTTTTTTTTTTTTGTCATACTTAAGAGTGTAACAATCAATTTTTAAGTGTATATTTCACTATTCTCTGTTTTTTGCTTTGATATTCACTGACTTTTTTAATTATGGAGTCTAAAACAGATGTTTCTGCAAAGAAACAATGCAACATTGGCGCGCATATAATTACAAAAATGGGCCATAACTTTCAAAAGATAGCAACTGACTTACTATCTATTATATTTTTGTCAATTAAATTTATGATTTGCAACTTTGTGAAATTTATTTAACTTAGAATACAATTAATTGACAAAAAATAAATTGTTAAAGGAAGTTGAAAAAAAAGCTAGTTCTATTCATGATATTTTTAATTTATTATAATTTAATATATATAATTGAATCAGATATTTATGAGATAAGATTGATTATTTTTTTAAATTATTTTTTTACATTAAAAGGTTACTAACAAATAGTAAAATAACAGTATGTAATCTAAATTTATCTGATAAAAAAATATAATTTTCATAACCCAAGTCTCTCATGCTCTTTTTAAATAAATTATAAAACCAGAATTTTAGTTACAAATTTTATTTTAGATAGAATAATACAAAATCAATATATATATTTATTGCAACTTTTTCAAAAATATTTTCACTGCATTGTCATTCTTTACTTCAAATAAAAAAAATGGTGCATTTTCAGCTTTTTTTTTTATTGCTTTAATCTTTTGAACAAAACAGGCATATCAAATGGTCTCATGAGAATAAAATATTCCTTTTTTAATGAAATGTTCTGTCATGTGTTAAATAAAATTTGTTAGTCATGATTGTACAATGTGTCTTAATTTAGTTATGCATGCACCTGATTTATATTTTTACATTATAATAAAAATGTTTCATTTATTTTAACAGAAGAAGTTGTTCAACAAACAACTGTTCTTGTTACTGTATCAGGAAATATAACATTTACTGGAAGAACATCTAAGTTATTTACTGAATCCATTATGCTCACTACCCAATCTGGTCCAAATGGAAATGTTTGGAAAATAGTTTCTGATAACTTTCGATTTCATGATACTGTTATGTAGATTTTCGAATAAATGTATTAACTTAAATGCTTGTCTTTTATATATATTGTAAATATTATATTGAAATAAACCTTTTTAATTACTTAATGGTGTTCTATTCTTTTTTGAAAATATTTTTAATTAACTTCATTATATAATCCATATATTAATGAATGTTGTGGAAATTTAAATGCATATTTTTACTATCTATTTTGAAGTTTTGTATTTGAAAATATTTAATAGTCAAAATTTTCAACTGAAGTTATTATTCTGCTTTGGGGAATTCAGTCAGCCCTGGAGAAATTATTGGTCTAATTAAAAGAAAATCAAAATAACAAATTGGTTCATTTTTTTTGTAAAAAGAATGTGTCACTTTAGAAATTGTTGATTGTTACTATTTTAATATTGTTTTCTATCATTTTTAAAAATCAAATAAGTTTTTCTTTGTTCAAGAATATATTTAACAAAATAAAATTACTTTCTAAAAGTATTTAAAAAAAAAATTGTACTTTAAAAATAAGTATGCACAGTAATTCACAATAAAAGAAACTGAAAATTGCTCTTTACATTTTTATTCCATCTCTAATAAAAAAAAAAAAAAAATTTAAATTGAAAAGAAACAATAATTTTACATTTATACATCATTTTCATAGTCTTTGGGATTTTTCCTTTGAAGTTCAGCATGGTATTTATTAGCCCAATCATAAATCAAGTAACCCATAATAAAAGCTATAAGAAAATAAACATCAATTAGTACTACTTATCAACATGATCAAATCATATGATGCAAAAATTACTCTTCATAGACTTTAAACATGACAGATCAATGAAACACCTAAAAAAATATTTATTATTTTTTTTACATTCACACAGACCATTCAAATATTGCGTAACTATGCCTTTGGTGATTTTAAACATTGTCAGCAGAAATAAGATAAATCTCTCTTTTTAATTTGTAAATATTTTCCCTCATTTTACAATCTTTAAAACTAATAAGTACTTATTTCCTGGTTAGTCATGAGAATTTAATGTTTGACAAAAGGATTTCAATTTCTTATAGTCTTATCCTGTCTTTGCAGTTAAATAATATTCAAATCGCCCTACATGTAATTCAAAAATATATACACATAGTCGGGGATAAATTCTTGGGTCGCATTAAGTGACCAAGACAACAGAATAACATTTTAGCTGGTACGTAATATTTCAGCAAAAACCTTTCATGTTACTTTCCACACCATAATCATGGTGGCACCTAATACTTCTGACATTTAAGAATTTTGCATTTTTTGTAGTCATACTAAAAACTGGAAGTATATTCCACACCTAAATGTTATTTTCATATTTCTCCACGATAGATTAAACATATGTTTAAGTAACTATTACTGAGGATAACTATAACCTCCACAGAAAACTGTTAGGAACATAGCTCACTGAATTCAATATTTTACGAAGTCTTTGTAAATTGTAATAGCTTTTGTTTTAAAGCTTAATATTTAATTAAAATAACAGTCAGTTTAAAAATTATGTGTCACCTAATCAAAGAATAGATATCATGAAAAGGTTCAAGAGATAGTATTAGGCCAAGAATTAGTGCATTCTAATTTACTTTAATTAAGCTAATGCACTTTACAAATGTGAATTTTGAATACTTACAAAAACTTAAAGGCCTTCAACAAGCTTGGTAAAAAATTAAAAAAAGATCCTATGGAAGATCTTTGGTCTAATAAACCAAAATGATGAATGTAGAATTTTGCATGAGTGTATAATTATGTATGGCGAGTCTGACTTTGTTAAAATAAAAATCTCATATAAATGGCTAAGTCTATATATTTAGATATGGTAATGCATGCACAACTGAAATATCCTCCTCTTCTCTCAGTAAGATTTGAAGTAGAATAATTGCAAAGTCTTGGCAACAGCCTATGAGAAACTAAAAAAAAAAAAATTACAGAAGAGGACCAACTAGAAGATATCACTTGTACTCATCCCCTTTACACTAGAGTCTCTATGGTAAACACCAAAAACCAAAGGTCTGTCCAGGGCAAATTTATACCTTCACATATAATTAGTACCTTCACCAACTTAACTTTAGGACAGGGTTGGCAGGTTTTTGACATGTGACAGTATTTGACAGTTTAAACCGTCACGTCAAAAACCTCATAGTCAAAAATGTCAAAAACCTATATTCATATGTGAAATTTAAATAATACATAAAATTTATATATTTTTTATAAAGGATAGTGTTTCTAAATATGTTCTAGAAAAAATAAATTTAAAATTTTGAAGAAACACTTATATTTTGAATAGTAACCAAAATCTTGTACTTTTGAAAGCTCACATCTTTTGTAATATTATGTATTCATTTTCATGTGTTATTGAAAATCTGCAGTGACATTATTAAGAAATTTATTTATAACCAAATTTAGTGTATAGTATAGATTATACTAAAAATTAGACATTTTTAAAGATAAACATTAGCAGTTTTGCACATTAGACATCTTTTAAAGAAAAATATTTTTAATATTCTTTTAAATCTTCTTAATAATCTTTTTAACATAAGACAATACAAATTTAAGTGCTTTCTGTTAAATACACAGAGTAGTTAGTGTCGATTTACAGTATATTCAGCCTATTCATTTACTATACTGAAAATTTAGTTTATCCAAATACTTGTGAATTTCATTTTGCTGAATACTATATAGTTTTGTTGAATATCTAAATATTCAGCTGTTGAATAATTACTTCTTGCTTTCAAGATATGCATTATTTGTATTTTTAATACAAGTGGAGAAAAAAAAATTAAGAGGTAAAAATTGTTTTAAAATGATAAGTGTAATAATTATAAATAAATATAATAAACAATATGAATTATATTTATCATTATTCACAAATATAACTACTTTTAAATTCAAATTAACACACTGGATAATAAAGATATTCGGTATAACATTAAAAATTTTTTTCATACACTTGTATCAAGTTTGTATTTATACAACATAACTTGTAAGTTCCTTATAAATATTGGTTATATGTTCCTTATATGTCAAAAATGCATGGTAATAAACTTTTAATTTTCTTAAGTATCAAAAAAAAAAATTTTTTTTTTTCAAAATATAAATATTTAAAAAAATTTTGTGCAAAATTTTTCTGCACATGCATTTGAATATAAATTTCTGAGATTTTAAATCTGTTATTTTACCTTAATTTCAATTAAAAAATATTTTAAAACCTGCTGATTACCTATAGTATAATTAAATTTCAATATAATGCATGGCAACTGTTGGTAGTTTTGAAGTTTATATATTTTTTTGACAAACTTTAGTTTTTGACATTTTTGACGGTTTAAACCAGTATTATACCCTTGTCATGTCAAAAACCACTTTTTGACGTCAAAAACCCAACCCTGCTTTAGGAAAAACTGCAGTTTCACAAAATAATTTAAAAAAAGCAAGTTCTAAGATTTTCTTCCCCGCCTCTTAAAATTTCGCTTTTGTATACCCGTAAAAAAAACAAATCCTGGGTTAATTACACATTTCGATTCGCAATGAAACACTCTTGCAGATTGCTAGTATGACGCAGTAGAAAAATTCACTTTTCATTAAGTTTGTATGAAGAATGTTCTTCCACATCACGCCTAGATGATGCCGAAACACCATGGGAGTAAAGAAGCGCCAGTCACTCCAGTCCTTAATTGAGGTGGGAAAAGGTGCTAGTACCATGCAAACCCTGTTCATGAGTTTGGTCATTTAGTGCGATCTGGTAAGCCTAACCGGTCACTTAGGCCATACTGTAGCGAGATTATTTAGCACTGAGTATTTTTAAAATGAAACGACAGAGCTCTCTCTCGGGAGATTTACGTATCCTGATCTGTGGCAGAATAATCGCAAAAAGTCTTGGCAACTTCTGGGCAGCGGCCCGCGAGAAACTCAATTATCTACATGTATTTTTAAAAAAAATTGCAAGTTTAAAATTTGGCACCTTAGCGATTGCAGTTGGCGCAAAAGATCACGATAGGGAATACTGTAGACCATTGCCTGTATGACACAATATTTTCCATTTCCTAACGATATTTGCGAAAACGAATATCAGTAAACTATACCTTTAAAAATTTATTATTAAAAAGTTAGTTCAGAAAACGTTTTAAAACATAACTTACGTGGAGCTACGTAAAAAACTTGGCTCCGAAATCTTCGGGCCAAATTTGGAATTCCTTTAGAAAAGAAACCAGCAAAAATTTTTTGCTCATAAGGAGATATTCGAAAATGAACAACTCGGCGAATTTTCGCTAGTTCACCCCAGTGCTGTCCCATTCTGGAACAATCTACAATACATAAACAATCATAAATTAGAAATGGATAAAGCTAAAAACGTTTTACGTATTGAAATGCAAAGACAATTTTCAAAAATGATTAAGTTTTTTGAAGCTTATAAAATAATTTGTAATTACTTTTTTAATCACGATAGACCAGCAAAGAAAAGTCAGGTCAAGGAGTTTGTGATGATTTTAAAATGAAAGTTGAAGTTATTGTGATAAAATAAAATTCCGTCACAGTTTCAATCAAACAACTTTTTTAAAGGAATTTCCCGAAAAATTACAAAATAATTCTAACTTTATTTTCTTCCAGAAAATTTCTTTCATTAAAATTCATTATTTGTTGTTTATAAAGTGCTAGGTTTTAATCAGTCAACTTTGAATTTGATCACTCGTTTTTATCTATGCGCTTTTTTCCTATAATTTTTAGTAAAGGACGTCTGTTTGTTTACTTTCGCATGTTTCCATCATGAAATTCCTTTAGCTTAGTAATGGATGTACTATTTCATGATAAAATTAAATTTAATGTTAGTGTTTTTATAGCTTACTATAAACTTATTGTAAAAAGTAATAAATCACTCTACTGATATGATCTTAGAATAATACATTGTAGAATTTGTTATTTATTTTAAAACGACCAAAAAGGGAGATAAAATGAGAAGTCGAAGTAATTCCGGTGCTCGATTAGACTATTATCAACGATTAGTTCACAGGACTATATTGGACAATCAGGTAAAGTATTCTAGTGTTTTTTTATGGGGAAATGTTTATTTTTTCATACTCTTCTAATTCACATTTAATGCAAGGTTGTACAAGGTCATGTTTAATAAGTTGTACCAATGCATTAAAGAAGTTTTAAAATATATTATCCTATTTATAATTGAGACCTTGCAAATTTTAATAAATATTTCACATTGGCATTGTATTTTAGCATTTATTATAATATTCATTGTTTTAGAACAAAAGCAGCTGTATCAAATGGAATTTCACTAACATAATAGAATAGATTTTATAAACCACTTTGATGGCATTTGCTCTAAATATTCTTGTAATTTATAACAAATTTTTATCGTCTTGTTAAAAATTATTACATAATGATTCCATATTTCTTTATGATTTCTTTTACTGTAGCTTAATATGCAACTCCTATTTATCAATTTTTTAAAACAAGTCATAAGATTTATAAACTACATAAATGAATTCGGAGACACAGATTTAAAATGTCATAAAAATTTAATCAAAAATAATAATGCTAATAATTTAAATAGAAGATATTTTGTCTGTAATTTTATAATATTTTTCAGCAGCTATAGTGAATTTATCAGTAGGGTTTTTAAAATATTTGTAAAGCTTTATATTCATTAAATACTCAGTGGGATTCAGAGTTAATTCTAAGTTTCGTTCATTCAGGTATTTTTTTTTTAAATGAAAGTTTTTAAAGTTATAAGAAGAAATTTTTTTTATTATTATTAATTGTCTGTGAATGGACAATTATTACGTGTGAACAGTTAGTTAATAATATTAATAAATGTTTTCTATGTAAAGAAAATTAATAAAGTTATGATTAAATAAGTCAACTGGTTATTTTATTGATTTTTTTACTGTTTACATTTTAATAAATTTCCTTTGATTTTGTGTCTATTATAAAGTTTTATAAAGGCTTTTATTGTAAAGGCTTTTATTATAAAGGCTTTTATTATAAAGGCTGTCTATTATAAAGGCTGTCTATTATAAAGGCTTTTGTGTCTATTATAATTTTTTTTTTAGTTTCTTCCAGACCACTCAATACTTTCTAGTGTTGAGTTTATTCTGAAACTATTTATTATATAAATATTGTGTGTCACAGGTTATAAAAGTAGACTTTTTTAATTTAACAAAAATTTTATAATCAATGTTTTTTCTTTTGCAATCCTTAAATCATATACTTTATGTATAACAATATTGAACTATTTCACTTTTAAATAACCACAAAAGTGTAATATTTTTTTGATAAAGGGCATCAGAGATGGTCAATCTTACATATGATGTGTCAATTTTTTAACATATGATTTCTTAAGATCAGATGCAATATATAACTTGCACAATATATAAATAGACTGAGGTAAAAGTTTTACCCATGGAAAAAATGTATCTTACCATTTATTGTTCCAAACAATTTATACATATCTAGGTATTTGACTTATATTTATTTATAAATTAAAAATTTTTCCAGTGCACTTTCACTTGGCAAATTTTTCCTTCAATATTTCTTAAGAATGAAACAACTTAGAAGGATAGTGATGGTTATAAAAACACACACAGAATATTCGTAATTTTATAGAAAGATAGTTTTAAGTAAACACACTCAGACATTATATTTCACGCCCAGAAAAAAGTATTAATATTTTGAATTTTAGTTGTATTCAAATTGTTGCTTATGTTAGGCAGCATATAGATTTCATATTGGTGCCTTGGTGTTTAGTTAATTTAACTTAAGGATCCTATGCTTAAAAATTTAATTTTATTTATTTTTTCATGTCCTATATTTAGAATCCAGTAACTGGCTTGATTCGTTCTTCATCTCGTAATGATCATGCTTGGGTTCGGGATAGTGTCTATTCTATTATGGCAGTATGGGCCCTCTCTATGGCCTACAAGAAAAATGCAGATTTGGATGAAGATCGTGCTAAAACATATGAATTGGAACAGGTATATATATTTACTTATTTTCAAATTTTTTATATTGTATTTTTCTAATTATTGTTTATTCATTTAACTTATATATATTTTAGGATTTTTATGTATTTAAGATTTTATTTATAATTTGGGATTTTAATTTTATAGAACTTTCCAGAATCATGGTTTTTATTAAAAATGCAGTCGACTATTGTGCTAATTTTAATTGTGAAATTTATTTCTTCATCTGTATGAAGTTGATACATGAATGAATAAATATTAATATCTAATATTATTGACAAACTACATTTAACAGAAGTTGCAGAAGTATTTTTGTATCATCATAGTTCTTCACAAAAAGTTGGATAGTTTTTTTTCTGTGATCCATGTATATGCCTCTGGTTTGTAGCTTGTTATGATTTTGAAAGATAGGATCTTTAAAATTTATGTATATTTATGCTATTTTGTTTTTCATGTAATTAGAGTTGTGTAAAGTTGATGAGAGGACTTCTTATGTCAATGATGAAACAGAAAGAAAAATTAGAAAAATTCAAAGAAACACAAAATAAATTTGATTCTTTGCATGCTAAGTATAGCTCAAACACTGGTGCAACTGTTGTATCAGACAGTGGATGGGGACATTTGCAATTGGATGCAACTTCATTATATTTGCTCACATTAGCTCAGATGACTGCTTCAGGTAAATGCATTAATTTACTTCATTCAATTTTATCACTTTTTAATTTTTTCAATGGTGACATAGCTTATATCTTTTTTATTTCAGGTTTACAAATAATATTTAACTTAGATGAAGTTGCATTCATTCAAAATTTAGTTTTTTATATTGAATCTTCATACTGCATTCCTGTAAGTTCCTTTAAATTTCTCTTTAACTTTCAGTTAAAAAATTTTTTAAAGTATTTCTAATTTTTTTTTTTTTACTTTTATTTTTTACTAACAGGATTATGGAATATGGGAAAGAGGAGATAAAACTAACCATGGTCTCCCTGAATTAAATGCAAGCTCCATTGGCATGGCTAAAGTAATTATTTGTCATTTTCTTAAGACATAAAGATTACTGAAATGAAAAATGACATATGTAATAGCATTAATTAAATACAGTCATGGTAGCAATTCCAGCCATCAAGATTTTTAATTAAAATTGGAAGAATTCACCACAGATTAAGTGTAACTTATTACATCCACTTTAAATGCTGTCCTAGGCACAGGATAATCTCTTATATGCAGGCAGTCTGCCTAGCCCTCTTATTATATTCCTTTATAATCGTGAATGGGGCCATTGCTATCACTACTGTATTTTGATCATGCTTATACTAATGTTTACTGGTGCAGGAATTATGCTTTTATTTTCTCTTCATAATAAATTAAGAATAATGAATTACAGTAAGTATGTTTCTTAGTTAATTATTTTTACATTATCTCTTTTTGCTTTTGGTATAAGAAGTAAAAGTATCTTATAAAAATTGTCTTTTTGAATTTAGTTACATTTCTTACTTTTGGCTGTATTCAATTGCATTGTTTTATTGTTTCTGTTGTTGGTTTATTCTTTTTAAAATCTTGTCTATATTTTAAATCTTTATTTTTTTTATTAAATTATATTTTAAGGTTTTTATAATTTTTTTATGCATTTCTTATGCATATTTTGCCAAAAACTTTTATTAATTACAAGTAAAAGTTCATTTAAATGTCAGCGAAAAAACTGTTAATATTATAGAATGATATTTTTTAATAGATATATTAAGTCAAAATCAGCAAGTATTTTTAATAATTTTTTTAAAAATTATTAATCCCGTTACAATTAAAAAATTTTGAGCAAATAATTTCAGTGATACTTATTTCATAGTTTGTCATTTAAGTAATGTCTCAATGTTTTCTCCAGAAATAGCAATATAGTTTTTTCGTTACGGCAGTTAAAATGAGAAAAAGAATAATAAATGATATTTCAATAAATAGACAAGATTGAGAATATCAATATTTTAATCGTATAAAAATTCTTTTTCATACATTGAGAGAAGTTTTTGATATTTTAATCTTTAAAAAAATTCATATAGCTGTTTGGTCAAGTGTAGTATCAGAATTTTTCCTTTGGCAGTTTTTTATATTATATTTTTTCTTTCCCGGTTGGTTAACTGAGACTTAAAAAAACAGAATCCATGGAAAGGGTCTAGTGACCATGAATTTATAATAGTTTCTCAAAAAGAATCTGATTATAAATCATGTGATCCTTTTTTGGTGTATCTAAGACTTTTTCCCTCCAGATTTTCAAACCTGGTGTTTTTCTGCCAAATGTGTGTGTGGCTTATTCATCAAGGTCTAGTTGCAAGCTGGACCATGTCCAGGACGTCGTGAATCCTCAAAAAGTCATAGACAATTAGAGGTGTAGTTATAAGGTCCTCCACGCAGTGGAGATGTTCTGGGTTGTCCTCTGTTGAGGTGCACACACGATAAGATTTCTGCCCATCAATATATGTAATGCTCCCTATATGTCCACTCATGAGCTTGCTGATAGCACTCTGGACAGCTCTATCACTCCCTATTTTGAGGGCGTTACCAGGAGTTTTCCCACAATACCAGAAGTGAGATGGAGGAGTCCTCCATATTTCCTGATTTGCAATCTTAATTTTAGAATTTATTTTAGAAAAGGTTAGCTCAAAACCTGAAGTTGATGTACCAGAGTGAAGTTATCACATGTACTGTAATATCGTTACTTTCAACTTTTGTATAATTAAACTCTACATCTCAACAGTAAAGCAGGTGTATATTTTTTCACAATTTCCATAGTCATGTAGTTTTAAAAAAATGTGTGCTAAAATGCATGTTTTTAATGAAAGTATTATCGTTACATTCTGGTTGTCATTGACCTTTTAATATTTTTCCCATTTCTTAATCCGATCATGCATATTGTGGACCCATTTTTAAACTGGGTATTTTTCAAGGTGACATTATGATTTCTTTTAGTTAGAATTCCTTGGGAATTTTACAGCTCCATTCATCTATTGTAAGTTGCATGGATTGAGGAATTTTCAATTTATTACAAAAAATGTATAAAGAATATCAAATTAGATTATTTTATAATAATTAATATATTAAATCTTATTTAATTTAAAAAAATATTTCAATCTTTTCATTTTTTTATAAGCAAAATATTTCCCATTTAGGTAATAAACATGTAATCTTACGAAAAGCTAAGTAATGTAGGAAGCTGAAAGCTTGGCTTTTAAAGTTTTGTTTATATTGTTACTTTATAAATCAATCACTGTATATCTTGTTTACAAAATGCTTGTAATCGCAGGTAAGAGAGAAGTTGTGAAAATTGTAGCTACAGCTTTGAAGCAATTTATAACATTAGATTACTTTACTTTAATATTATAATTAATAATTTTTATCATCTATAATTATTCTGAATATTAAAAGTAATAATTTTATTATTTTAATAGATTTTTTTTATAACTTAAGGCATCATAGTTTTATAAAAAATATAAATAATTTATCACAGGGGCTTATTTTTAGAATTATTTTTTCTCATAATTTTCATTAATTAAAAGCTGCACTGTATAAGCATGTTTACAAAGTATTTTATAAAAGCAATTTAATGCTTACATTATAAATAAATCATAGTAAATTTATATGTTTTTTTCTGTACGTGTAATTTTTAAAAATATGCGTGTTATAAATATTTTATATTTTTAGGCAGCATTAGAAGCAATGAATGAATTAGATCTGTTTGGTGGACGAGGTGGACCCTCATCAGTCATACATGTTCTTGCAGATGAGGCTCAAAAATGCCATGTAAGTCAAAATTAGATTTGCTTTTTAATGGTTATTATTTAATGCTAAATAGATTCGCTTTGCTGATAATTTATTTTGTTTTTTCCATAATGCAGTTGTTCTTAAATTCATAAAATGATTATTGTTATTCATTGCATACTAATATTATCAATTTCATTTATAATTTTTTAAAATTAAAAAGAAAATGCATTGGAATCTGAAAGTGCGTATGAGTTCTCTAGTTTAAAAGGACAGGGTCTTGGAAACCATGCCAAAAAGATATGCTGCCAATATGTATTTGCATTTGCTTTCGCAAATTCTAAATTCATGTGTAATAGAGATACAGTTATATTGCTGTTTCATAAATTTTCATATTAATGAGTATAAAAATGCTAATAAATTAACAATATTACTTAATTTAGGACGCTTTTTTCATTAAAAAGTATTTAATTAATTAAGAAAAGATATTTTTCCTTTTAATTATATCATGGAATAACAAAAAAGACTAATGTTATTCTTTTGTCTTAATACTTTGTGTTACTTTTTCCTTAATTATCTGAAAATTGAAGTAGAGGTGCTCTGTTTTGTGTACCTTCACTATTTTAAAGAATTCAATAAACTAACTATATTAAGCACTAAGTATGATAAAATGAAAATTATATTGCACTAAAAAGAAAAAAAAAATTGGGGAATTTTGATCTATAAATACTTTGTTCTGAGGAAATATTTGGCTCAGAATTCTCTGCACTCCTCCTTATATACACATGAATATTTCCAGTAAATCATGACTATGTTCCATGAAATAATCAAAAATGACAAAAAATATAAATATATATTTAAATATTTATATTTTTTGTATAATATGTTATATGTTATTTTATTATGTCCATGCAGCGCAACATCAATTCAAAGAAAATTTTCGGGTTTCATTCTTATTTATATAAAACTGAAAAATGAACTTGCAGTACAAAGGGCTTCACTATTTTTTTATAATTACATGCTTTAGGAATAAGAGAAATGGGAGTGAAGGAAAATTGATATAAATAATAAGCTATAATAAATAAGATGATTAAGTGTTTTTTTCATAAAAATTATTGTTTTTGTATTTTTATTTTCAGTGATTAAAAATTAACGAAATTGCAATTTTACACATTTTTATTTATAATTATTTAATACCAAAAATTTGGGTTTTTCACAGCAGTTGGCAAAACAAAAAAAAAGTTTTATGTCAAAATAATTCAAGAACATAATTGATTGTAATTTATTTTATGATTATATTTTATGTGTGTGTTTATTTATTTCTTCATATTTGTATTAGCAAAAAATTTACTCACACCAAAATTTTATGTTTTTGACATGACAGTTTAAACCAGATAAAACCGTCAATTGTCAAAAACTTGCTAACCCTGATCTCAATGTTAAAATAAGCTTAAATTTTTTTAAAAAAAACTTGCTATAGTTTTGTTAAGTTGGTTACAAGTTAATTTAAGTTATTAGTGTTTCGAACAAAAAACACTAGAACACTACCAAAAATTAAAATGATTTCTACTTCTTTGTTAGGGTCATTTAAGGTATTGATTGAATAAGTGTTTTTATTTCTTTGTACATTATTATTTTATAAAATTGCTTCTATTTGTGAAGCTAATTAATTTTTTTTTTTATTTGTTTATAGGCAGTATTACAATCCATGCTTCCTAGAGAGTCGAATTCTAAAGTTAGTTAAACCATTTTGTTGCTTCTAAAAGTTTAACTTAACTAATTAACTTCTGTTTAAATTGGCTGTTTTTATATTGTGAGGTATATACAAAAATCTATAAAATATATTAAATTCAGTTTATAGTTCGATTAATAACTATTCATTTTGCAGGAAGTTGATGCAGCCTTGCTTTCGGTGATAGGATTTCCAGCATTTGCTGTTGAAAATCCTGAATTAATTAAATTAACAAGAGATACTATTGAAGAAAAATTAAGGGTAACATTTACTTAATAAAATATTTTTATATTATTTGTTCTGGTTTTGTAGTTTGTTAAATCTTTTTTCAATGGTATTTTTTTTAAAATTTTGTATTCGTAAAATAAAATCTAAGAGTTTTGTTTGACAGAAACATTTATAGTATTTTTAAAATTATTCAATTGTGCAATCAATACGATTTATCTAAATTCACTTTATAAGTCATATTCTGAACAATTTGTTTCTTCTTTAAAGTGTTTTAAGTTTATTTTCTGTCATCAAAGAAAAAGCAGTTAAATCTTCTTTGTTGTTGTTACTATACATAATTTCTTTATTTATTTTCAATTAAAGTTTATCATTTTACTTTCATAATTTTTAAATGCTTGCAAAAAAAAATTTTCCTGCTAGTTTTAAAAGAATTTTTTGATTTGTTTGAGACTGTTTTGGCTATGCATTATAGGATCTTTTTTTACTGAAGATTTTCTTTGAAATTTTAGGGAAAATATGGATGTCGAAGATTTTTGCGTGATGGATATAAAACTGCTAAAGAAGTAAGTTTATGTATTCATAAGCAAATTGTATTGTAGCGCTATATTTTTTTATTTATTTAGTTACATTTGGTGTTTATTGTTAAAAATTATGATGATTCATAATAATTTTTAAACAATGAAAACAAAAGGAAAAATCATACCCATCTCTAAAAATGAATATAATTTTTTTCAATATTGCCTTATATTTTTAAAGAAAAATATTAGTTGTTATGGTTTTAAATGTTACTTTTTCAATCATGTTTTTTTTTATTTTTTATTATTTAAATGTTTAATAATGCTCTTAATTCAAATGAAGCATTTCATTTCAAAATAAAGTTTGCAACACAAATGTAAGGTAATTTTTGTATTATATTTATGCGTGTAACTTTTTTACATTAAAAAAAATTAAACCAGTAGTTTAGTTTTTGAGAAACTGTAATTAAAAGGGCAGTTAGAATTTAAAAAAAATTATAATAAAAGTCCCATTTTTTACATTTTACCTAAAAAAATTGTTGATTGATTTTTTTTCACATTTTAAGTTTTAAAATACTATATTGAATAGGTAAACAGGGTTGTAAAAATGTGATTAAACTCATGGATTAAATTTATCTGTAGCCTATTTCCATCTATCACTATCATCTGTGTTAGAAACTTATTCCCTTTGTTTATGTGTTTTTATATGTCCAAGTTATGCTTAAAAGTTAAAAAATTATTATTCAATTATTAAACTTATAATAATCTATAAATAATAACAATAAAATTATAATAATTATTCAACTATCAATTATTATTTTAAAATTCAAAATACCAATCTGAAAAACACATTAAAGAATAATTTTGTTATTGATTTCTTGAGCAATAAAAATTTGTTTAATTTAATGCATTATAGATTTTTTTTAAAATTACATGATCTCTCTCTCTCTTTAATGTATGTTAATTTTTATATTGCAAAATGTATTTTATGTTATATTTTATAAATGTTTTGTGATTCAAATGCAAAATTTTTGTAATGATTATTTTTTTTAATAAGAATTTTATATGTATTTTATAGAGTTTTACTTTCTTTTAATTATCTTTTATTAATGCAGGACTCTCAAAGGTTGTACTATGAACCCTGGGAATTAAAAGTTTTTGAAAATATTGAATGTGAATGGCCTTTGTTTTTCTGCTATTACATTATTGATGCATGCTTTCGGGGAGATAGAGAAACAGTAAGTAGTTGTTTCATTTGTTTTTCCTCTTTACTTCCAATGTTTGTATTTTATTTGGATGGGCATACGTTAATTTTTTTTGTCATTTCAGTTACATTTAATTAAATCATTATGTATGTAATAGGTAGAAGAATATTCTGATGCTCTTGATGTAATATTAATTAAAGAAAATGGATTAAAACTTGTTCCTGAACTATATACTGTTCCAGATGATAAGGTAATTATCTTATACCTTAGTAGATAACTATCATATACCATAGATGATATCTTATACCATAAATTATAACTAACTTATATCATAGATGATAACTGTCATTAGTTTACGTAGACTCCATAATTTTTGTATCAGCTCTTTTACTTTCAAATGTGTTTCGATTTTCTGATTTAACCAAAAAAATTTTAAAAAATATTAAAAACAGAATTTTTGTAATTAATAACATTCAGAAGAAAATATTTTTTTATGTTATATTGAACTGAACTCAGTGTCACAACAGATCATGGAGGGCCAATACCTACAGTGCCAATCTCAATTTTCTTGACCTTGGGCTCTTGGGTACATTAACCAATGTCTGGCTTAGGTAGTCAGTCGAATGTAGAACCCCCAGTGTGTAATTCTCAAGCATGCTTGGTACTCAGCTTATCAACCCACAGAAGGGATGAAAGACTTATTTATTTAATAATATTATTTAATTTATTATTATAATATTAAAAAAAAACTTCATATAATATTTATTTTTACTAAATATATCTTATCTTATTTTATATATATATCTTATATATATAATATCTTATATATATAATATATTTTATATATATAATATCTTATTTTAACCATATGTAATTTGTAGTAAAATATTGTATGCTTTAAAAATAAAGTATGTTTTAAAAAATCATTACTTCATTTCAATTTTTATAAAATATTTTAGTTTTCCAAAAGACATTTTTACTGTTAAAAAAAGCAATGGTTAGGAAGGAAAATCTTTAAAATAAGAATGAACAACTTACCAATGTGTTTTATTAATTAATCGAAAATTATAAGTTAAAAAAATTGTAATCACCATAATTTCATTCATTCATTGGTTTTTCCTAATACAGGTTGATTTAGAATATCAAAATCCCCATAGCCAAGAAAGAGTTGCAATTGGACAAAAGCCATTTATCTGGGCTCAATCTTTGTATATTGTTGGAAGACTTCTGCAAGAGGTAAATGTATTTATTACATGATGTATCTGATCTTGAAAATTCTTCTAAAATATTTTCTTCAAAAGCGTTCCCTTGCCTGTATATTTATCATTGTTTCAGTTCTGAGACATGAAGCTTTTAAGCCATTACAAATTTCTTCAACTTTTTAGAATTTTATCGGAATGGTTGATTCAATTCATAATTTTCACATGGCGTCATTGTTCCTTATTTTATAATAATAATTCTTTTATCAATATTTTAAATATTTTTCAGAAAGATTTAATGCACTACAATTCACCATTTTTACAAACTTTAATCATTCTATTTAAAAGACATCAATCAAATTTTATGTGTTTTTATTTGATTTTAATTCTAATTTTGATGAAAAAGTGACAAAGTATATAATATTGCTGTTGCAGCATTAGAAATTTTTTTTTATTCAAATGAAAAAAAAAATTTCAAAAATTTTGAATTTTACACAAAATCCTTTGTTTATAACGAAAAAAGAAGAAAAGAATATTTCTACTATTCTCTTAAGATAAAAACCGATTCAACTTATCAGTTAGTTTTGGAACAAGATCGTCAGAATATATTGGAGCAGGCTCCAAAAGCTCGGTATTGTTAAACTGACCCAATATTATTACACTGAAACAAAAATGTCTCTTTCTTGCATATTTGGACATTGAATTTCCCTTGAGTTATTTATCTCTTCAACAAACATGTAAAGTAAGTATATAAAAATACAAAAAAAGAAAGTTTCAGGGAAGAATCTATAGTATAGTATTGCAAATATCAAAAGAACTAACTCTCGTTCAACTGATATAGTTGAGAGTTTAGTTATAAAGTTTTTTAATTTAAATTGAGCAAAAAATATTTTTTATCTAAGAAATCTGCCCCATGCAATTCAAATATAAAAAAAATATTAATACAGTATTGTTTTTAACTAAGTATTTTATCAATTTGGTTCGCACTGATAGTATACTTATATTTAATTTTTGTCTTTGTTTTTAATGTTGTTTTTAACGTTTTCCAACACTCTTTAATATTTAATTAGCTTATTTTACGTTTAATGTAAATTAATTATATCATGGAACTCAAACCTTGTTTATCCATCAATGTGTAATTTTTTATTACTTATCAAAAACAAGAAAAGTATCACAAATTTGAAAAAAAAATTTATAAGTATAAAAAATAAGTTACTATTTTAATAGAGAATTTATTTGATAAAATCTGACCTAACAATTATCATTGTGTAGTTCTAATTATTACATTATAATATATTTTTTCTGCCTTGCCTGTTAATCTTGAAAATACTTCATAATTTTGTAAATGCATGTAAAATTAGTTAAGAAGTATATCTTAATCACATAACCTATTGGATTACTTTCATTTAAGAAAAAAAATCCTGTTAATTTAAATCCATGGCAAATTTGAGAACTATCACTCTGTTAATAGTGAATTAATGTAAAACTTTTATTTTTAAAATAATTAAATCTCAATCTGTTGCTTAAAACATTTTTTTTTAATGTTTTATTTTTATGTAGGGATTTCTTGCACCAGGAGAACTGGATCCTTTAAATAGACGACTTTCTTCAGAACAGAAACCAGATGTAGTTGTTCAAGGTTGCATTTTGAATTTCTTAATACAGTGGAAGATCTTTATAACTTCGAAAGCAGGGACTTTGCACTTAATAGAATTTTGTGTTATATAGAACATTTCACTTATTTTTAAACTTATCAAATAAATTAGGTAATATTTGTCTGGAACGGAGAGATCAATCTTAAAATGATTGAAAATAATTTTTAGATACAATTATTTAAAAACGCGCGATAGATGTATTTACATATTACTTACATTTAACAGAAATAAATTGAAATTTTCTGCAGCATTAGAACTAGCGACAAACAAGTTAATAAATTTTGGTTTGCTTACTTTTGAAATTTTAACCTATTAGCAAATAATTAAACAAATAATATAAAAAGTTTATAGTTATTGCTTAGCTGAACAGCATATTTCATTGTTTACACCCACAAAGCTAGTGTGGTTTATGGAAAACTGTAGTTTATAGAGAATTGTAGTTTATAGAGAATTGTCGTTTATAGAATTGTGTAACATAGATCTTCTACTGTTATATCTTAATGATACATAAATTGATCGCAATAATTATTTGTTGTTTCTCTTTTAGTTGTGATCTTGGCTGAAGACCTGTATGTCAAAGAAAAACTAAGAAACCATGATATTCATGCTCAAACATTATCTGAAGTGGCCCCTGTTGAGGTTCAACCAGCTCGAGTATTAAGTCATATTTATTCATATTTAGGTACATAATAACATACTATCAGAATAATTAAATGTTACCTTATATTTTTGTGTAATTACTTAAATGTTTTTAAACCTATTGTATGCTACTACTGTAATTATTAATAAATATAATTTTATTAATTTCTTTATTATTATTTTTAATGCTTTGTATTTAAATAATTTTCTTGCTGTATTTTTTATGTTAATATAACATTACTAAACCAAGGAATTTACAATTTCTCATATTCTTAATTTTTTTATTATTATTTTTTTAATGGTTAATATTTAATTGATTTTTATTTATCATTTTGTTGTTTAATATAACGTTACTAAGAAACAAAGAACTTAAAATTGCTCATTTGCTAATGCTGTTCCGTTTGATGTAATAGTTCTTGCAGTTATTTTGCGAAAAACAAAATGTTACTTATAAATCTTTTACCTGTGGTTAAGGATTTACTTGTAATAAAACGTTTCTGCAAATACAGTACAGAACCCGTTATCCGGAAATCAGAAAACCGGAAAACCAAAAAACTGGAATGAAATTCGATATGAAATTCGATCCCGCCATTTTTTTAAAGAATATTTTTTTTCCTCATAAGATTTTAGGATTTTTCTTTCTTTTTTGAAAGATGTTTACCTTACCATCATTTTGGAAATAATCATTAGTAAATTACTTCATCGTTTTTTATTCTTTTTAAGATTATTTCCCCAAATTTTTTTTTTAGTTGGGTTTAACAATAAAAAAAAATGGCTTTTTGCAGCGATTCAGAAAATTGGAAAAATCAGTTATCCGCAATAGCGATGGTACCGATCGTTCCAGTTCCCTACTGTAATATAAATAAAATATTATTCACAAGTTGTGTGTTAACAAATTATATAGGTTTCTACAAATAGCAAAAAAATAATTATTTATAAATAGTGTGTCTGTAAATAACATTGGTTGTAGAAAAAATTCTTTAAAATGTATATGTTTCTCTAATGATGTTCAGCCTAAAAAAAATGTTTTACTAATTTCTTTACCAGCAACTAGTATTTTATTGGTTTATTCGAGTATAGCATTAAAACACATCCACTTGCTGATATTTTTATTCTTCAGTTTACTACAAGTAAATAAGGGTTTAGTAGATATTAACTTAATTATTTCGTTTTTATTCAGGATGGCCGCAGAGAAGGAAAAGTATGGGAATATATTTGGGAAAAATGTCAGGGAATATAACTAAATTACCTATAATTTTAGAAAAAGGAATTAATGTATGTTTGAGGAACCAGAAAAAAATATCAAGAAAGAAAATCAGAATTTTTTTTTTTTTAAGAATCTTTTTTTTTCTTTATTTATGAACTTTAATGACTTGCATGAGTGTTTTCTATTATTTATATTAAGTGCTTTTACAAAAATAAATAAATGTATGTTTGAGGAAAAAAAAGTCTAACAATAAATTTTTTTGAATCTTTTTTCTTTATTTATTTATAAACTCTTATGACTTAGGACTATAACCCAATAAGACATAACTGAAAAATTACTAATGAAATTTATACAATCAGGTACGAAAATCAGGCAATTTCTATGAATTCGGACTGGAAGAGTTGGGGGAATTTTTTTTCTCTGTGTTTGTGCTCACCTTATAATTGCATTAGATGCTTTTTTCCAGCATTTAATAACATTAATCAGTATTTCTTACCTGTATGATCTTATGTATTGACTTATTTGTTTTTAGGTCAAAATAAGAAATTGGGCCTCTCAGGTCGGTATTCAAGAGAAGTTGGTCTTTTAAGCACTAGTAAACTATTCACCTTACAAGATCGAATATTTGCTTTCACTCCTCAGGTAAATTGATTATTTTTAGCTAATTGAAACAAAGTTAATGACATTTTTAATTAAAACACTTATACTTGTCAAATAATTTTTCTTAAACGTCTTAATATAACTCATTTACTTGAATACCTATTAATATTAAGTAAGCATATTCTAAGAAAGAAATTTTGTCATTTATGATTTTATATTAAATGTCCCAATTACACATTATTAATTAGATTACAATTTGATTGTTAAATTGTGTAGGAGTAGTTTTTACTGACAATATAAGTAATTTTTATGAAGCTCTTTTGTCAATAATTTCTTATGAGAAATTAATCATATTGATATTTAAAAATATATATTTGTTAATATTAATGAGAGCATTGAATATTAGTTAAAATTATTGTAGATTTTTTTAAGAATATATTTATGTGTTTGATATTTATGTCTGTGATGAAATCAGAAAATTTGCCCCCTTACAGTTTGTAGATCAGCAACGATTTTATCTTGCATCTGATACAGATCTTCTAATTGATACTTTCAAGACTGAAATTGCATTCTTGAAGACAAGTTGGCACATGTTAGGCAGGCCCACAGTGGTTTTAAATCTGCAAAAATCCATTATAGGTGGGTTCCACCCCACACCTTAAACTGTATTTGTAGCATGATTGTTAAGGAAAGTTTAGTTTTTTTTTTTGAAAAATGAATTTTGTGTGCATGGTATGGTTTGTTTTTAAATTGCCTGTGAAATGAGTATATGCTTGTTGTTTGTTGATTAGAAAAAAAAAATTATTCTTTAACTGTTTGGTTTTTGTGAAAAAAAACAAGGAAAAAAATAAACTTAAAGTAATGAACATTATGGGATGATAATATAGTGCTTTAAATATTTTTTTATAATTGAATTAATAAGTTTTTCTTTTTTTTTCTGAAAAAGTTACTTGCTGAAATGCATAATTTAACAGCGTTTGGTTTTATATTTATTAAAAGCAGTTGCATAAGTTCTAGTCTCAATAAGAATATAATGCACCATTTTAGAGTCCATGAAACACAAAATATTATTTATTAGATTAATTTCACTTATGACAGTATTTATGTTTCACTTTCATATCAAATAAGTTATTGAAAAAAATTTTCATATTTATTGAACCCTAAATCTTGACTATCAACTCGCTTTTTGACTACAATTTTGCGATAAATGGGCTAGAAAATGAAAAATGATAAATTTGTATATATCATTAAATAAATGATAATGTTTGTCCTATTAAGAACTAAAAATAATAAATGAATGAACATGGAATAAAATTTAAAAAAATAAAAATAATTTTTTTTCTTGTCTGTTTTATTCTTTCTTATAATAATAATTTTAGCATAAAATATTTGCTTGCATAAAAAATTATTGTAATTTAAACTATACACTGATAAGAAGAATTTAGAATGAATATAATAACTGCCTTACAAGAATTGACATATTGACTTTCATTAAAAACAGCAACAAAAGTTAAAAGAAGGTTGATTTAACTTAAAGTCATTGATATTAAACAGTTATAATTAGTTCAATCCTTCCCTTTTGCATGTAGAATCTTGACAGAGAAGATTTCTATTTGGTAAATGATATAGAATTACTTGCCAGTACTTTGCGATCAGATATAGCTTTTCTTAGAACAAATTGGCGAATGCTTGGTCGCCCTACTATGTGCATTAGATTCCTTCATTATTACTTAGGTATGTTTAATTTTGTAGTAGTTTTTTCCTTGCCTGTTTAATTTGTGTTTTATTACTTTTTTAAACATTTATTTTATAAGAATGTTCGTTTCTTTAGCATGTTTATTTTCTTTTATTTATTTAAAAAAACTACTTCCTTTCTATTGTATGTATATTTCATAAAAGATGTTCTTGTGTGCATGATTGTTTTTTTTTCCTAGCTTATTTTTTCTTGTGCTTCACATTTCAAACAACTCCTTTTGTTTTAATGTCAATTTTGTTTCATTCATTATATCTAAATTTTATTTTGATTTCAAATCTATGTTTCTTTATTTTACTTTTACCTAGTGAAGTACTTGTAAAGTCTAGAAAATTTGAAAAATATTTGTTTTTTCTCTAACTTAACAACTTTAACTTTATGCCAGCATAAATTAGGTGTTTTGCTGAGCAATGCAAAAATTGAACATAAACTATAAAACTGGTTGAATTTAAAAAAGGATTTTTTTTTTCAATTCGATTTTGAAATAGTTACAAGAAATGTTAAGGCAATTTTTACTTTATATTCTACTAAATATATAAATTGACGGATATAAATTGATTCAATATAAATTGATGGATGTCTATTATATTTTTCTACTAAATATATTAATAATTTTATTTCATTCTGCAAAAGAATAAGTTTCCTTTTTGCTTTCTGTGTATTCATTTATATACTCATTTATTTAATAATATAATTTAAAAATTTGTTGCTTCAAATCAAATGTATTTTTATGTGATATAATTTTCTTTTATTTAGAAAATGATAAAGTTCCCTTAGCTATGATTTCCACTATCAAAAAATTGAAAAGTGGTTATATTAATGGAACAAGGTATATGCACTAAATTTTCTTTTTATTGTTTTAGTTTTTTAACCTGTAACCTTTTTTTTCAAAATAGTAATTGCATAGTATGTAAAAATAAATTTTTGGTGTATTGTCTAAATATAACATAAATTATTCAAGACGTGATTTTATCTAAGTATTACATTGTAAAAAAATGTTTGAAATCAATATGATGCTGGTTTATCCGAACATAATAATTTTAAAATAATTGAGCAGATGATGTTAAAAATTATTTTGCTGACTGCATCAATTAATACTAGAACAAATATTGAAGTTGATGTTCATCTAATTTTTGCTTAACGTTATAGAGTAGCACTTGGAACTTTAGAAGATTTTCAAAGTACATCCTGCGTTACAAGTTTAAGCTTTTTACATAACCAAGAAGAAGGTGATCCAGAAAGTACGTTTTTATCAATTTAAAATTATACATGTTCGTTTTTTTATACAAAGAAAGAAAAAAAGTTAATAAAATTGTTTTCTTTGAGTCAATAATAAATTGTTTCCTTTTTTTTGTTGAAGAATGTTTCTGTGATGGCTTAAAATATGACATTGAATGTATTTAAACAAGAGTAATTTGATGCTATTAAAAAACTAATTTCTATTGAGGTAAAATTTGACTGAGACTGCTGCAAGTGTAGCAGTTGTGCTAAAATAAAATTGTACTAATTCATATCTTAGGTTCATTTTTTTAACAACAACTACAAACACTTTATTGCAATAATTTTCTATTTAAAAAAAATTTCAATTGAAAATTAATAATTTTCTATTTAAAAACATATCTTCATTATTGTATCAATTTTTAAGAAATTATTGTATGCTTGAAAACTAGCTAAAAAAGCTGATTTAAAAAAAAAAATAGATAGCACTTTGTTACATGGAAAATGACACTGATATTATTCCTGCTGATACCTTCGTAGAATGGCTTCTTATATCAATTATGATACCAATTTGTCTGAGAATTTTCGGGAAACACCTCTTTATGAAAATCAATTTTCTATAATTTTATGGCAATGAGATTCATTTAGAAAGGAAAAAGGGTTATTTTCAATATTTTTATCAAAGGCTATAGAGTTGAAAATTTCTAAAAGATGAAGATTTGAAGTAAAGGTAGATTGAAGATTGTGGGAAGAGGCACTCACAAAAAAGTTTGGATGATTTATTGTATGAGGGTTTCTCTGATCTCCCCCATTATCCACTTTAAAGCAAGATTGTTTCTAAATATTTTTTAGTATTAAAGGCTGTTTTAGGAAGGAAAAGAAGATTATAATTTGAAATATGTTAAAAAGTAAATAAAGTGTTACAAAGAATTCTCCCTCATTACAATCATTTTCAGATTTTAATGGGGAAAACCTCCCTTAGTATAACTGATAAATTCCCCCTCAAAACAATCATTTTCAGTGATTTTTTTTAGATTTAAAGGGGGAAAATCTTTCTAATTATAACTAATAAATTACTCCTCTAAAAAATCATTCTCAGTGATTTTTTTAAAAGATTTTAAGGGGGAAAACGTCGCTAATTGTAACAGAATTTATGTTTGAAAGCTTTTAACCTCTCTAGCCGTTCAGACAATATATAACAGATACAAGTATCATATTTTCTTCCTCCAAATCAAATTCATCAAAAATAGGAGGTTAGTTGTTTACATTAAACAATTAATGATAACGGTAAGTGGGGTTCACATTAGAAAGTAGGAATTTATTTTAGACAAAAAAAAAAAGTAAAAATGGCTTAGAGTCTCAAAAAAAAAATTTTGTTTTTTTTGCAGCTAAGTGTAATTTTTGTTAATTATATGCATTTAATTATCTTAAATTGATTCTATTAAATGAATATTTATTGCTCTGTTAAAAAAAAAAAATTTGAAATCAAAAATTATACTTTTAAAATTTTACATTTCCTTAAGCAAAACAAATTTTTTTTAAACATTTTAATTCCTTAAATTGAAGTCGTTTGAGTAATCACTCTTTGGTTCTCTTTCCTGCTAAGTTTATTTTCATTCATAAAAACTCGGTTAATTTTTTTTTAGTCTGTATTTTTGATTTCACATTATTATAAACAGTATATGCTTAAATTAATGTGTATAAAAAATGCATTTTAAAGCAATTGTCTTTTAAGTATTTCAGTAACAATTCCTTTAAATTGTTTTAGGTTTAAATGTAAGTGTGCGAGAATATCTAGAAAAAGAACTAAACAAATGCTTCTTAAGACCTTTGTTGAGCTATGGAGCCATGTCTGTGAAAAGAAAGAAAAGTTCTATGAGGTCCCGGCGATCTGGAGTTAGTGGTATTATTAAGAGAACAAGATCAATACAGGTTGACAAATATGATCCTGGTTAGTATAGGCTTTATTGATCATCTATTTCAATTCAAATTTCTTTATAACTAAGTCACAATTTATTTGTTGCTTAATAATCATTATCAAGACAATATAAGACCTAGCTATCTATGTTTTGTATAGAAAACAATGCTGTTAATTGAATTCACATTTCATTTTATTTGAAATAAGTAGTAGGTACAAATATTTATTGAAACAATTTTTATAAATGTTCTAATGATATTTATTCATAAATTTATTAAGGACATAGATTTTTGTTTTGTTTTATCTTTTGCATTTTTTTATGGGTAAGATGTTATTTTTGCCTATGCATAATTTTGAAATTTGTAAAAATGTTTAATGTATGCAATGTTCTATACATTTTAATACAAAACTGAAGAGTGGTATATGAAGAAATATTTTCAGGTGAATTTTTACCATTTCTGTCTAGTACTTTTATTAGCAAATCAAAGGATTTTTACTCATACTAATTATTTTATTACTGACAAAACTGTATTGAGGGTATTTTTCTAAGATGGTATTATTAAGAAAAAGTACTAACCGTGAGGTTTCTACTTTTTGAAAACTGACTTTTCTTTCTCATCGTTGGGAAATAACTAAGGTAACATTCTAGACTCATTTACTCACTGACAAAAATTATATTAAAAGTTTTATGACGTAATAAAAACTGTTTATAATTCGGAAGCATTTCCTTACGTTAAAATAAATGTCACAGTATCGAGGATTATTCTTAAAGATATGAAGAAATTCCACTGGTTAAATTTATTTTGTAATCTCATGTTTTTTCCTATAAATATTTTAAATTGCATTCAAATAAAATTAAATGGTTATTTTTTTTAAATGAATATTTTAATTGCTCTAAAATTGTGTAACTAAATGCATTACTTTCATTTTTCTTAAAATAAGGTATTTGTCTACAAATTACAATTTATATTATATATATTTATAAAGGATAATATTTAAATTACAAAAGTTGAGCTATCTGACCCTAGTTTTATGAAAACGATTATGATTAACTTCCTTTTTGATAAAACCTTTGTAAATGTATCATAGTGTCAATGTATTGAATAAATATTTAGGAATTGACTTGACTTTCACTTTGATTTAGTTCTTCATTTTTTTAAGTAGAGAATTTATTCAGTGATTATTTTTATTGATAATTTAAAACCAACTTCTAAAACAATATTTGCCATTGTAATAATTATTTAAAATCATTCGAATGTCTTCAGATATTTTCAGCGCACAAAAAACGAATCACTTTGAATAACTTTTGATCTGACAATTGGATTTTCACGTGCTAGAAGTCAAACTTAAGGTTCATGAGAGGGACCTCAAATATGCTAATTAGTTTATGCGGACGATATTTATGTAACAAAAGCAAACACAGAAACGTGCTTTCACTGAATAAAAATACCCTTTTTTTCAGACGGATATCTATTTCTCACCCTCAAAATATCTGTAGTGGAAATCTGGTCCTAAGAGTAGTTTAGCCAGGAGAGCTGTCCAAAGTTAGGACCTCGTAATGTTGTTTTACTTTTTATGTGAAATAAAAAAATTTGGACGCAATTATATGATTCCATACAAAAGATAATTCCATACAAAAAATATTTTTTAATAATTATTTATTCCTAATTTATTTATTAATTGTCCATAAAATTTTGAATTGACCATTTTAAAATTTGATTTTTCTATAACTATTTGACTGATTTTGTTCAAATGTTCTATTTTGCCTTATAAAATTACATTATTTAAAATGATGTAAAAATTAACCTCACAATTGAAATTTTTTTTACTATTATTGAGAAAATAATAAATAGTTATTAAAATACATCTTTGGCATGGAAATATCTTTGGATAAACAAATTTTACGATTGTGTGCAAAAATTTTCAATTTGCTATAAAAGTTATGAAATATGGAGAACTATGCAAAAGATAAAATTAACATTAAGGGGTCTAAATTTTGGACCGCTCGCCTGACCAAACTATGGGACCATATTTCTACGACTGTTGTTCTCTGACCCCCCCCCCCAACACCCTGGGAGATCGGGAATCATTATTCGTTGAAGCAAAGGTATTTTTCTGTAGAGAAAGTGCATTTTTGTGTATTTTTCGTGACTTAAAATATATCGTCTGCGCAAATTCATTAGCATACTGGAGGTTTGCCCCCATGAACCATTAAGTTTGAGTCCTAGTGCATGAAAATCCATTCATTGGATCAAAATTTATTCAGGATGTTTTTTTTTTTTGCTCACTATGCAGATTTTTTTCAATAGCTTTCTTAAACTTTATTTTATACATTAACTTATATATTTATAATGATATATTTCCATTAAGCTCTTGGCATTTCCGGCAAAATTAAATTCCTAGTGCACTTTACCATCCAAATAGAGTCTTGGTGCTGCCATCTAGTGTGGCAGAAACTAGACGTCCAAATTAACATGACCAATGGTATCTCACCCATTGTGGTGGTCCTGAAAGAGTGGATACCACCTCTGGAGAACGCACTAGGTCTGCTCATCGGCAAGACCGATTGTGCAGCTCATTGGAAATAAAAAATAAAATATTTCTATTAAAGACTAAATTTTTAAATGATTTTCTTTTAGCTAGAGAAATTAATATATTTATGTTCTTCTTTAGATTTGATTAACTTGCGTGAACGGTATGAAAAGATTCATAGTCCCCCACCTGTTTCTCCTGGTCCTGAAGGACTTTATTCCATACAGTCAGAATCTCCTTACTCTTCTCCCACAGAATCTGTAGGTAGAACACCATCCCCTGGACTAGACCCAGAGGAAGATGATCACTGGAGCTCGACTGCGCGTATTCGTACGATTTCTGATCGGCAGTATGATAACGTGAATGATGAAGATCTGGTGATCATGTTCAAAGAAACAGAGTCATTGGAAGAGCAAGGAGATATCTTGCATTATATCGTTGGTAACAGGTATGTTTCTCATAATTACAAATAATTACTTTCAATCACAAATTATGCTTTTTACATATCTCTAATGAACCACATTAATTACTTCTTATCTGATGCAAAGTACTTCAATTTAATAAAAGGTAAGGTACCTTATTCTTCATATCAATTAGCAGATAATTAAAAATTCCAAATAATTATTTTCAATCACAAATTATGCTTTTTACATATCTCTAATGAACCACATTAATGATTAATTACTTCTTATCTGATGCAAAGTACTTCAATTTAATAAAGGTAAGGTACCTTATTCTTCATAGCAATTAGCAGATAATTAAAAATTCCAAATAATTATTTTCAATCACAAAATACGCTTGCGATTTTTAGATAACTTATTTACATACCTTTAATGAATAATTACTTCTTATCTGGTGCGAAGTATTTCAACTTAATAAGAGTTTAGGCACCTTATTCTTCATAACAAAAGGAGAAAAAACTAGTAGCTTGCAAGAAGTAAATAACGCTGACAAAGACACAGAGAAATTCCAACTAATTTTATTATTGCGATGTATAGTAAAAGCTTCAGGACTTTGTGCTTTGAGACATGGGATGTTTATCCATGTATTTTAGTAAAGGCCTATATTTCTCAACCGGAATCTTACATGCACAATATTGGCCTACTTGCCCTGCAATTACAGTAAGAAGTAACTACACAATACATTAAATTTGTAATAAAAAGAAAGGCATCTTTTGAACTGGGTTCCTATTGAACAATAAAGTAAAGAAATTTCTAATTGACTTTGATCCAAATATGTCTTAATGCCATTCATCCTTATACTAGAATGAGACTGCTGATGATTTATTATTAACATAAAATAAATGAGGCAGTTGATAATTCCACCCTTGTGCATCGCGAAGTTACCACAGAAAAGGTAACCAAAAGATAATCTCAGTATAAATAAAGCCTAATATGGTGAGTAACATAAGTGAATTGGTGATATCTAATACTATGTCTATGCATTGTTACAGAGTCAATCTACTATTTAGTTAATATAGCAATTAATCATTCTATAATTATTAAATGTTCTTTTGTTTAAGCAAAGTCAATAAATGTGAAGTCTTGTAAATTCTTCTTTGATAACAATAAAAGCAATATTTTTGTAACCTTTTTGTATGATTAGTACTTATAAATGAGGTTATTAAATTAGAAAATATCCCTATTGAGCCATTCGCATTTCTCTATAATGTAATACAAAAAAAAAAACCATATTGCATTTACAAATGTTCGCTTAAACTCAAATGTGTCTTTGAAAGACTCGAAACAAGTTTAAAAAAAAAAATTAAAACAATAGATTATTGCTAATAGAAGTAAAAAGCATTGACTGGTAGCAGAATTTATGGAGTTAATCTGCAGCCTTATCTTCAAAAATTCAAATTTGTCTGTAAGCTGGGCGCAGTCACGCAGAAAATAATAATGTAAAAATTCAGCTAAATCGAAGCATGTAACAACATTTACATAAGATCCTTAAAAATTAAGCATATAAACCTTATGTTGTTAACATTTAAGTTCAATTTTATACTATGATACTAAAAAAATGGAATAAATCTCTATACAGTTAAGTCTGTAATCAAGTAACTAAAAAAAGATCTATACTTTTATTTTTTGCAGTGCTTTTTAATTCATCTTTATAATTTTTATTAGAGAGTTGCTTAGAGATGTTTTAAAAAAGGAGTATCAGAAATTCTATAAATTTGTTTATTTGCTTTTTTTAAAAAAAAAAAAAAACTTAAATGAAAGATAATATGCTAATGCTGTAAAAATCTGCAGTGTTCGTTGCTGTACTGCAAGATTTTTGCTACTGGGCTGGCTGGTTTAAATTATTTTAGCACCAAACGAAATATTTGTTTATGGCATCAAATCGTTATAGAGTGGTCATTATTGTTATTTATGCTTTTTTTAATCAGTTTTCTATTTTATTTTGTTTATTTATTCTCTTGATAAAGATCAACACTGTGATTTAAGAAAAGTAGTTTTGATGGCAATCAAACTTTTCACAAAGTATTTTTTTATTTTTATGCTTAAATGTTTACAGTATACTCATTCATACTATTATAAACTTTATCCTACATTAATGTTAAACTTTTATCTTTTTTTATTATTTTCTTAATAAATTTCAACTATATAATTTTTTTCTTCTTCATTTCATTAATTGTTCTTTTAATTTAAAACTTATACTTTTGTAAATGATAGAATTTTTTGGTATAATGGACATTTTTATAGTGAAAATAATAACACAGTAAGGTGTTTGTATTACTTTTAGAAAATAATAAAAATTAATAATACATACAGTACAATTCTGTTTCTTCAAAAATTATGAATTTTTTTGTTGTCAAATTACTAAATTAATTTAAAGGGAAATTAAAAATTGTGTATTTTTAATTACCATACTTACAGAACATGATTGTATTCTTAGTAAAATTTACATTAAAATCTTTTGGAGTTCTAAAATTATTTTGACACAAGAGCTTATTCTTAGGGTATTCATTTTAATGTGAGTTAATCCTTCACTTTAGAATAATAAGTTTTAACTCTTAAAAAATATCTCTTGCTGTCGTTTTAGGGGTATACATTGGGATACTGGTTTAGGCGGCCAAAACGATGTTGTTACTATTAAAGATTTATTGAAAGATCTATACGAAAAGGTAATTTAATTAATTAAATTTAAATATTTGTTTGCTATTAATAAGTGTAGATTATAATTTAATTTTTTTTGTCACGTTTGTAAAGGCATGCCATGAAAAGAAATGGGCTTTAGTGAGACATATTGCTGGAATGCTTGGAAAAAAAGTGGAAGATCTTGCCAAAGTGAGTTTTTCACAGTTAAAGACAAAATTAATTTATTATGCTTAGGGATTTATTTTAATATCTGTTGTGTTTTAGGCTGTTACTGACTTGTTAGTACGACAAAAACAAGTTACTATTGGAATGCCGTCTATTTGTGAAGAAACTATTACAAGGTAAATAAAACACAGTTGAAATAGGCATTAATTAATTCTTAGTAAATATAATTTTGTAGTTATAAAATTTAATTTATAAATAACTATGAAATACTAATTCAATACATCATTTTAAAACTATGCAAATTGTTATGACCTTTTAAAGTTATTGGTTTTTTCCTTACACAATATCTGAGAAACGATGATTATTATTTTTTTCTTTATCGTTTTTTACAACCATAGAATCACAATTATCTGAAATAATTGGGACACAAAATTTTTTTTAAAAATCCTTTTGTAACCTTTATTATTACTAACACTTGTTTTCTAATGCTTTTCAGTTTATTAATATTTCTTTTTAATATTAACTATGAAAGTTCTTTTTTAAATTTCAAAATACCTCTACTATAACTATCACAAAATTATACATAAATATGTATTTATTTATTTCAAATCTTTTACAGGCCTATACCGTCAAAAGATTTAATTGCAATAATTCATAATGCCCATGGCAGTGATCAAAGTACTGCAATGCTGACACAGGTGAGTAAAAAATAATGCATATTAAAGCATTCTTAAAAAGAATAGAATTTTTATATAATTTATCATTGCACGATTGAAGAATATTTTCCTTGAAGTAAACCAAAATTATAGAATTGAGAAAAATGCACCACCTTTTTGTATTAATAGAATAAGCTTTCCTAAATATGAAATGTCATTTTTTAAAAAAATGTTTTTCTTGTTTACAAGACATATAAATTCAATTTTTATATCATTCATTTTAATGCAGTTTTTATTACTTGGACATTTTGCAAAAATCACAGTGACATTCTTGTAAGTGAAGAGCAACTCTTTTGTAGTTTTTCTGCTATACATGCAATTGTAATCAGATTCTTGAATGGAACTTACTGAAAAATTAGTTTTCAAATATGAAACATAGTTGTTCAAAATATTCTTTTTTTAATACTCTTGACAATTTAATTTTAATTCTTATTTATGTTTTTAGGAACTGTTAGTTTACTTAGCTATGTTCATAAGAACTGAACCACAACTGTTTCTAGAAATGCTGAGGTTACGAGTTGGTTTAATCATTCAAGTAATGGCTTCAGAATTAGCTCGTTCTCTGAAATGCTCTGGTATGATTTGAACCTTAATTTAAGAATTATTATTTTTAAAATCAGTATGTCTTTTACTAGTAATGTATTTTTAAAATCATGTATCTTTCTTGAATATGATAATTAATTACTATCTTGACTTTGTTACTGTTTGTTTATATACTATTTTATTTTACCTGTTTGAGCAGTTCCTTAGCTAGATACAAGCAACAAAAATCTTATAGCTATTGACGATTAGCCCTGAAGGTCCCTTTTGCAACATTAAATGTTATTCCCTATTTTAATTTAGATGTAAAAGATGTTATGTAATATATGTATTTCCAAATACAGGCTGAGAATTTTGTGAAAATTTTCAAAAGCTCACTTGGTAGTCAAATCCACTGACTTAGAAAATTTCCTGGACATCACCAAAATAATCATCTTTTGTCGAACATTAGCATGCCTATATAGAAACCTATATACAAACACATAAAATAATAGTTGTAAACGGAATGCCTAAATATAAAAATTGAAAAAGAAACATTTAAAAAAAACAATCTGAAAAGAATACTATTTTTTTTTAATCTTCTAATTAAGAATTCAATAGGTCAATACTTCTTTTACCCATTATGCAACCCTTACTAGATCTATCATTACTACAAGAAAGGGTGTATATTTTAGTTTCTAAGCGTAGCATGCTTTATTTATTTTTTACATTTGCTTATATACGAGTTTCGAATTTTAGGTGAATTTTCAAATAAAAAGTGTACTAGCTTGTACATGACTGGGTTTTTATTCAGAATTAAATGGTATATAATTAATATCTTCATCCATAAAAATCTTTTAATTTAAAGATAATTAAAATTAAAGATTTTTATTTCTTTTTTAAATTTTCATTACTGGGGTGACAGTTGAAACAACAAATATATATTTTCTATAGATATTATTTTTAACAGGAAGAGTTTCTAAATTATGTCTCACTGTTCTTGATGGCACAGTGTTGTTAATAAGAGTATGCAATAAATGTTCCACTGATTTAATATTGGTTGCCAGTTACTAATAGAATTGTTTAAAAGTGGATAAATAATAATGAAGTTTATTACTTATTAATTGATTATCCAAAAATAGTTTCTTTGTAGTCAGTGGTAAAAACTTGCTGATTTATTTTTTATTGCTTACAATATTGCCCCTTCAATCAAATTTCAATTCATTAAGTGAAATCTAAGTACTTGTGTTAATAAAGTGATTAGCCGTACTATTGCCGAAATGGAACTTTTGCATTTAATTTTTCCTCAGTATTATTTCCAGATAGATACTTTTCATATTTCCACTAGATGAATGCAAAATATAGAAAAACATATTTTTCCTTACATAGTAACTATATTTTACCAAAAAAATGCTCTTCTGAAGAATTTGAAAATGTGGCACCTTGTTATATTATTTTCCTAAGACCTTTAATTGTTAGAGTAAAAATATTAGTACTTACAATTCAAATATTTTAGGTGATGAAGCCTCAGAACATCTATTAAATTTAAGTCCTTTTGAAGTCAAGATGCTACTTCATCATATTTTGAGTGGCAAAGAATTTGTTGTTAAAAGCGGTAAGTTGTATTTTAAAGATATTCCAAAATATATTCATTATTTACAATGATTAAAATTCTTTATTTTTATTTTATTGCTCTCAGAATTCAGGAATAGACAGTTGTATGGTAAATCGCTGAAAGATTCTTTTAACCTAACACTTAACCTGTTAGATTTATTAAAGTTGGTTTTTATTTCATTATATCTCATACCTTTTAATTCATTACAGCACGAAGTGGAGTTGTTTCTGTTGCCAATCCAAGTAAAGTTCAAAGTAAGGTGAGTAAAAGTACATTTATATTAGCCTCAGCATTAAAAGAAATTGCTGCTGAATTATTCGAAATAGTTATTAACTTTAAAGAAAGAGAGTTTAAGTTCCATTTAGCAATTATGTATATGTTTGGTAAAAAAAATTTTCTTCATGGTTCTTAGAGGAGACTACTCTTTCCTGAATAATAAAATTTGCTAGAGTATTCTCAAGAGCTCTTTGGATATAACATTTAATTAAAAATTACCTTTCAATAAAGCAATCTTAGAGAAGAGAATGCCACAGAGATAAAATACTTCAAAAATTTAGAAATAAAATTTTATCCAAAATTAAGCTGGAACCTTTGCTAAACAAGGGTAGAAGCTCAACCATACATGCAAAATAAATAACTACCGATCTATACTCATGTCAAAAATGTTAGAGAGCTAAATTATTTACGGTAAGTGAAAAGTCAAAGAAATGATAAACCACCAATGAACATCTCGCTTTCACACAAACGATTTATGATTGTATTAAACAATAATATCATACAAGTGCAAGAAAGTATTTTGAATCGGATAGAAAATGAGGTCTTTTCGAAAGAAAAAAAATCAGAAATGAAGAGAAAGAATTGGAATAAAAATGTGAATTGTTTCAAATTTGAATCTAAAGTAGTAATAAACTATCAAATTAAACAAGGTATATGAATCGAGTTCAAGAATAGTCATAAGTCTTTATTTTGATAATTAACGTAAAGCCACTGGGAAATTATTTAAATTTTTTTTATTTGTATCAGTATGTGATTTTTGGTTTTGTGAAAAATTTTTAGTGTCCATTTGTACTAATTTATTATTAGCTTCCCCACAAAGCTAATGTTTAATCAAATTCATAGCTCTACCAACTAAAATATTCATTTTCTTGAAAAACATTTTTCATGATTAGCTCTATGAACATTGCAACTCAATGCAAAATTAAATACAATTACGAATTATTTTTAAATTGGATAGTATAGGACAGACCAGTTTTCCATTAAAAAAGAAATTAATAAATAGCCAAAATTACTGAGTTACGTTTATTAGACAGTTCTGATACTATAATACATACCCTCCAACTTATGAGGATTTTGAAAATAATTCTTTCTAGTGGTAGCGAACCAAAGTAGAAATTTTTAAAGCAAATGGATTTCTCATAAAACTTTTATCAGAACTTAAGAATCTAGCCATATGGCCTGCACTTTTATAAATAATAGTGGACAAGTTACGCTAAAATTATTATTTTTTAAATATTAAGGCATTAATTTTGCTACCGTCAGAAAAGAAGATTTCTGAAACTACGGAAATTCCGTAGCAGTTGGAGGGTATGCTATAATATATACATAAATTATTTCTATAATTTTAGAAAAGCATGGTTGATATTATCCTGGGGAAAGATGGACCGAGTGATGAGGGAGGTCAGTTTGAAAGTGATAGACAAGGGCAGTGGTTGAGGAGACGAAGACTCGATGGAGCTCTGAACAGAGTTCCTAGAGGGTTCTATCCACGCATTTGGTCAGTCTTAGAAAGGGTAAGTTTAAAGCATACATGTTAAAGAAATAGATATATTGAATATATTTAGTAGCTGCTCGGAAATGATATATCGTCACTGGTAGCTTTTATATTTTATGTAATTGTAAAATATTATATTCTCAGAAAAGTTAAGGAATTTGTATATTTTCAAATTGGTAGGGAAATGAAGCGATAAACTTTCATATTCGAACACCTCAAAATATAGAGAGCGAATATAAATAAGGTAAATTACTTTTACATCTAGATTGAATAGAAAAGATTAATCTGATAAATAAAATATTTCTCATTTTATTCTGTTATAACTACTTCATTAAAATGACATATGATTGTTTTTTATTGTGAATAGCTTTTTCAATGTTTATACATGAAAATATTTTAATAAATATATTTAAATTTTAGTGCCAAGGATTGTCAGTTGAAGGAAAAATTCTTAACCAGCAATTAACAAGAGAGGTAATTTCATACATTTTATCTCATATGACAAAATATACCATTTCTGTAGTGAGATATTATCAAATAAAATACAGGATTTTATTACTTGAAATCAAATAATTTAAAATTATATTTGCTCTTGGTGGAAGCATGAAATTTCTTCTTGAAAAATAAAATGGTTACAAGTAAAAATTAGGTATATCATGCTATACTAAAATTTTCTGTGTAAAAAAAAAAAAAAACAAAAAAAAACAAGGGATTTTCAAAATAGTAAAAAATTTTGCAAGATATAATAATATACAGTGTGCAAAGAAAATGGACACCCTGAATAAATTGATCTAATGATTGGATTTTCACGTATTAGGACTTGATCTTAATAGTCTGACAGCCTAATGTTAAATATGCTTATTAATTTGCAGCAATATTTTAATTTATGAAATCAGATACAAAAACGTTTTTTTCCTTGAGTAAACATAGATTTTTAGCAATGGATTTGAATTCTTGATCCTTAAAATATAAGGGTAACTGTAATTAGGAAAATATTATCCAAATTTTTTTTTTAGACAGGGGAGCTGTCAAAAGTGTGGAACCCTTAACGACAATTTCACTTCTTGCGCATTTTGTTATGTCTAGAAACCATTATAAGCAATTCAAAAACATTTTGTACACCATTATAAAACTGATTTATACAAAGATGTAAAAAATATTTATTATTTTATAATAGTGGAAATTTTTTTAATTCTTACGCATACTACTTTTTAAAATTGGATGTGATTTTAAAGCCTCTTTTGTTTTCGGACATTTAAAGCTACCATCTTGCTAATGTTTTGAATGCTTGGCAATAGATCTTGCTTCAACACAACCAGATATTCTAACCAATATTAATTTGACCTAAATCATGGGTCAGAAAACAAGTCATTGTTTAAATAATATTTTTTCAAAGGGAAAATTTTTATAAAAACAAATATTTTAGTATTGTAAATAATTAAAAAACAAATATATTTTATTTAGATGACACCAGGTGAACTAAAATTTGCACTTGAAGTGGAAACAGTGTTAAATAGTATACCACAGCCAGAGTATCGTCAATTGATGGTGGAAGCTTTGATGATTTTGACGCTATTAGTTGAACATGATGCAGTCAAAACTCTTGGAGGAATAATAAATGTTGAGCATTTAGTGCATAAAGCAAATCAAATATTTTTAGAAGATCAAGTAAGTTCACACCAAATTTGCAATATCACTTTATTATTGTGGTGTTTGTCAGGTTTATTGATTGTAACAGAGTTTCCCTAATTATCTAAAGCTTAACCATACAACACTTCAGTTATCTAATACACGATAAAAGAAATCCGCAAACCTTTAATCGTTATTACAGTCGATACTATTGTTGCATTTATAACCTTTGTGCTATTACATGAAATTCAATTCAATCCAATTATTGCTTTCAGAAAGAATCTGAAATCTGGTTGCTGGAAAATTACAAATAAACAGAAGACAAAAATTAACCAAATTTTGTATTGTTGTTTGTGATAGAAAAATGAAACAAAAGCATTTTTTTAAGTCACTAATTATTCTGAGTAATTTTATATATTTAAAGGTTTACCATTTATCCAATGATTTCAATTTTCTGACAAACTAACCCTGATCCTGTTGGTATTTAATAATCGGAATTCTACTATATAAGATTTTAAAATGATTTTTTTCCCAAGTTAATTTGAAAGTACAGTGTACTTCTTTGTTTAATAAACCCTTTTGCTTGGTTTGAAATTTGCTTATCTCAAATGCATTAAATTTGTTTAAAAAAAGTAATTTTTTAAAAAAATGAATGCTTAAATGGAATTATAAAATTTATTCATTATATTTTATCGTTCACTTAAATCTTTTTAAACAAAGGTAATTAATGTAAAATTTATAATGCTTCAAGAAATAAACTGTATAAATCCATATTAATTACATTATTTTAATTGGAAAACATTCTGATAAATTATATTTATCATTTCTTTAATTTTCTTATATAATCTTATGATTAATCTATTTTTAAATTAAGTATTTTCAATGTTTACAATACTTTTGAACTAGAAATTAAACCATGTTTGTAAATTCCAAAAATAAACTTATATATATGGAGAAGCTCTAAAAATTTTAACACCAGTGATATTTGTATGTTTATAAACTAAACTCAGTGGCGCGACAGCCCTAGAGGGCCAAGGCCTACTGTGCCCATCTCAGTTTTCTTAACTTTGGGCTCTGGGGTGCAGGAGCAGATGTTCCGGTCAGGTGGTCAGCTGAACGTGGAACCCCCAGTGTTTAGCTCCCAAGCATGCTTGGTACTCATTTATCGACCCACTGAAGGGATGAAAGGCTGAGTCAACCTTGCCCAGCCCGAGGATCGAACCAGGGACCAGTGGCACGACAGCGCGAAGCGCTACCGCTCAGCCACCGGGTTGTTTATAATTGATTCAAAATGAGGAGCATTAAGAATACTCAATACAAAATTTAGCAGAGAAAAGTAAAATAATTTGAATAATAATATTAAAAAGGAATAATTATTTTTCTTATTCTATTCTTCTAATTCAATATTTTTTCCTACAAAACATATGCAGCAGCAGTCAATAAAAGAGAAACATAAGTCAATTTCAGAATAAATTGACTCTTGCTTAAATTCTAGTCCATGAAGCCTTTTTTTTAAAATTAAAATTAGGATAATTCAGATGGGTAAAAATATTTGAATATGGGGGATATTGTAGAAACTTTTTTTTTATAAATATTAGTAGATATCATTAAAATAAGTATGGTGCTTTATTATAATAAAAAAAAAATAATTAGTTATAAATGTATAGTTTACAAAAACATTTATAAGATGATTATTAATATTGATTATAGTGGATTGATAAAGCGTTGGAAATAAGAGAGTAAACACTTAAAAAATATATTATAGGTAATCAGTAAATGACTCCATGTTAATTTAAGTATTGAATCGATAATTGGAGGCAATAATCATAAAGATTGGAAAATGTTACAATAACTATGCTAAGGAACTTAGTAAAATAATATAAACAATTAGATGATAATACCCAAATTTAAAGATGAGATCCAATGTTTCTTAAATCAAATAATTTAAATAGAGTGTCAGTAATTTTGAAAACAAAAATAAAATGAGTATAGCCACTACACATTTTAGTATACAGTCTATTAGTTCACCACTTTGACTATTCTGAGATAATTGAGTTGGTTAAGAGATTGATTTTTTTTTTTAAAAATAATAAATCAAATTTACATAAGATTTGTTACTGTGTTAGCCAATATTTCATAAATGTTAACCCCTCAATCCATACTCTTTTAAATGTTGATTATATATAAAGGAACAAGAGTCCAGAAAATTTTTTGAACCATAAAATAAGTGAGATAAATTAGAAACCTTGTAAAATCGGTGAATGGTCCTCCATGTACAAAATCTGCGATTTTAGGATAGAATTATACCTTACTTTATTATATCAAATGAATAAAAGGGGTTGAAATTTTTGAAACATAAAAACTGTTATCATGTATTGTCTTATGTAGAAAAACTTAATTAGTGAATGATACCCAATTGTAAGGATTGCGTTATTGATCTATCAATTCCAGCAAACTGAACAATGGGCATAGGGGTTGATGAGCTACCTGCAAAAAAATTAGTAGAAAAGGAAAACAATTTTTTTTTTTTGAGGAAGAAAAAATGGCAGTTTTTAGTTTGACCTTTAATTAGCCAAAACTCAGAAGATTTTTGGTTTCATTCCAGAGGATAGATACAAGCAAAAATGAATTTTTCCAACAATTAAAAAACTAATAAATACCTCAAATCTAAAGGTTACAATAACAAAATACCCTAAAAGAAAAAGTGAGAATTTTAACCATGCAGTTTTTGATGACATCATTGAATACGTTGGGACTTGACCTTCAACCTCTGCAATTTACGACAGCGCAATTCTGCTACTTTTTTAAGCAGGGTTTCACGTGATTTGCTTTCAAACATTTTATTTTGTTACTAGCTTGTAAAATTGAAGAGTTTTAATCCTTTTTTCCAATTACAGTTTTTAAGGACTGTATAATACCAATATACAAACTATTTATTATACAATGTATATTTCTGTGCTTTAGAAACAAATTAATGGAGATGCGACCATATGCTGTGCTACAACTACGCCAGATAATCCGTGCGGTGGTGCTGCAGGTATTTGTCAACATTTTTATGACAGTGCTCCTAGTGGATGTTATGGTACAATGACATACTTAATTAGATCTGTTGCCACTACAATGGACTGTTTGCCAAAACAAGAGTTAGACTGTACCATAAGTTAAGATCTCAACATTTACAAAACCCTCCTTTTGACTCTCTAACTTAAAATATTTGCATAATAAATTGGGCAATAGTAATATAAATCCATTTCTTTTTATAATTAGATCTGATAGAAAATAGTGAACATTATTTTTACTTTATAAATGACATCTTTCTTTTTTTGTTATTTATGAGGTGATACTATATTTAGCTTCTGATAAAGATATTTGTTTTCTGTCTCAAAGACACTTATTTTACTAAAAATAGCTATATTTTTATTGAATAAAGTAACTGGAGAAAATTTTAGCAACAAAATATTATGGATTCGCATAATTTCTTTACATTTAAGATGTTAAGTTGGATCCTGCTTTATTAATCTAATAGAAGTTAGATTTTTTTATTTGCTAAATGTAATAAAATGCATATTTATTATTTTTGTTACACATTTGTTAAAGATTAATCTATGGAGTTTGTTAGATATTTTTGTTGTTAAATGTTTAAAAACAGTTGTCAGTTTTTTTTAAAATTATAATTATTGATAAGTCAAGAAAAGTGCCAGATTGTTATTGTTCATCTTTTTTAAAATATTTATTTTACAACATAGAAATGCATTGTAATTAGGTTCTTTGTCAGGGCTATGAATAGTTTTAGAAATTTCTTAAGCGACCCGTCCATCTCAAAAATAAATAGTAATTAATATTTTAATTGAAGCATTCCACATTAATGAATAACATGTATATATGTAAATTTCTTTGAAAAAATTTATTTTTATTTAATTAAAATTGCATAAACATATCAATAGCTATTTGCTGATTAACATTTGCTTTAATATCTTGTCCACTTTTTCACATGTCTTAAAAAATTAATAGCTTGTTAAAAACCTTTTGTTTAAGGATAGTTTTGGAATGTTTCAACTAATGAAAGCTTAATAAGTTTAATTTTTTTTAATGAAGATCATTTGAAAAAGATTGTTATCATGTGTATATTGGTCACTGTTATTTAAATATGGTTGTTATTAAATCATTATTTTTTCCATCAGTATTACAATGCTTCACAAGTGACTGATGACATTGCCTGTATGTATAATAAAGAAAAATCTATATGTCAATGACCTTTTTTTATTAAATGATTGGATTAATTTATTTAGAAAACAATGTATCACAAATTTTATTTAGGTTCCTTACAAATTTTACACACATACTTGATCTCACCACAAGAGAATTTTTCTTCCCAATCGATGATGCTATGAAGGAAGCTGTGCAGTTTATTTCGAACTGCATGGCACTCTGATTTGTATACGACTTGATGTATAGCATCACTAAGCTTCAACAAAATATCAAAAGGATTTGGATAAAGGCAACACTAAAAAAAGATAATTATTAGTTTAAATGTAAAAATTGTATTGATAAAAAATACCAGATTTCTTTTAAAATAAAGATTTTGAAAAGTGAATTGAAATTAAACGAGAAAAAAAAAATTTCAGTGAAGAAGAGTTTCTTAATTTTTTACCAATCTGATGATGATTACTATAAAACTATATACAAGATGGGTAAAAACTGTGGGATAATGAATTCAATGTATATTAAAATATAATTTTGAAATAAAAACATATGCAGAGATGATTGTGCTCCGGAAAATAATCCGGATTTCCAGAGTTTTTGCTAATTGTGATCCGGAAATCATTGATTACATTTTATGTATAAAAATTTTTGTATATTTTATTTAGAAATATTGGAACTAGAATTTATACTTGGCATATTTTTCATTTGTAAATATTTTTTCTGGTAGAATAATAAATGTGATTAAAGATAAAAGTAAACTTATACATAAGTATTGATTTAAATTATGCTGCATAATCATTTATTTAGATTATAAAGACATTAATTTTTTGAACCTCGTCATTAATGATTTTACTCAAGAAATTTTCAAGATTTTTGAGTTGGGCTTACAATCACCCATGCATATGTAAGACCAATATTCAGCAAACAATTGGCATCAACTTAACCATCTGAGTGGTAATTTCAAACTTTCGGATGCAGGCTTTCCTGCATCAAAAAAGCCTGTTTCTCCAGATTACTTATTAAAAACTGTTAATTTTTCTTTTCATTCTGTTACTGTAACTCAATAACCTTAATCATTGTGGATCAAAGGTCAAAGTGAAATTATTATTCCAAAGGGATACTGAGATTATCTGATGTAGGCATATGATATGCAATATAGTATTATAATAAAATTATATATTTCAGCATTTCTAGAAGAGGTAAAACTCTAGCAATTTTAGTTACATTACAAATTTAGTATTTCAGTTACTTTTGTCACAATAATTCTTATTTTTTTTCATCAAAAACTTATTACAATTATTATCAAAAACTTATTGAAATTAACTGTAATATTCCTAATTTTCTTCCCATAAAATTCATAATTTTCCTTTTATTTCTAACAAGGTTATTGCGATGAGCAGTAAAAAAAAAAAATTAATAATGTATCCGTTATTAATGGGACACGATTAGTTTGTTAGTGAAAGGTGATTAAAGAAATTAGTTGTATTACCTCCTGAACATGATGCATTTATTTCTCATTTTGTTTCTTTTAAACTAAAAGATTTGAGCTTAGATTTTTAAGCATATAATTATTCATGCTTATTTTGCTTGCAATAAATATATTTTATGCAACTTTTTAAAAACTGAGAACATAGTCAAATATGAAAAATCAGAACACCAATTTTAAAATAAATACATAGTAGCTTTCAAAATATTATTTTGAAAGCATTACGTATTAGAAATATAAAAAAAATAATTATTAAAAAAAACTCACCATAGCATTTTCTTCAAGAACTACTAGTGCATCTGAAATCATTTTATGTTCTTGCTTCAGAGTTTCTGTTCTTTTCTTTTGGGATCCATCTTTAGTATTCCTGACATTTTCAGAAGATGCATGGCTATTATCTGCACAATTTCCATCAACAGTTGTGTCCAATGTTTTACTACAATCTTCGTTACAATTAATGACACGTGTGTCCTTTTCTCCTTCTATAACATCATTCTGTTGTGAATTATTTGTTTCATTGGATTTAATATCATTGGAATTACTATCAGACGACACAACGGAACTTACATCATCAGGGCCATCAATAAGAGTTTCTTTTTCAGAGCACTCTTCATTAGCCGTGTTATTTTGCAAAATTGTTTCTGTATCACTGATAGAAGATATCTCTGTTGGGAGATTTTGATCAACCTTTTTAGTTTGATCAGAAATTTCATTTGCACAACTGCTATCACTAGTAAGAGAGACCTCCGTTGAGGGTTGCTGCTGCTTTTTCTTTCTCTTTTTAGAGTTCTTGTTGGATTTTCCTTTATTTTTTGAGAATTCTTTAGACATTTCACTTAGTACTGTTGCGGACATGATATTATTCAAATAATTTAAACGTTCTTTAAGATAGTAAAGTAAAGCGAATTCATCTTTACAAACAGTTTGTGATATTAATGATATAACACCGCAAAACGAATCTATTTTTGTTAAGCATAGTTCATGTTGCCTCTCTTCATTTTCTTGATCAAACATTGGTTTCGAGGGACCAGACTCCGAACTCGTTTTTATTGCACAGTCGGATGATTTTGTACTATCGTTCGGCATATCTTTTATCTTAGAACTGTTTTTTGTGGAATAGTTGCTGGTTTCGTTAACTAGATTCAGAGAAAAATTCTTTTCATCACTATCTATGCAAACTTCAGAAATACATTCACTGCTTTCTGCTATATAGCTGGATTTTTTGTTATTTTCTATTATAGATTGTGCTTTTAAATCTGCCTCTTCTATAACTGATTGAATTAACTCTTGCAACTGAAGATCATTCACATCTATAAGATCATTTTTAATTATATTGTCTTCTACATTTTCTTGAACATCTTCACAAAGTAAATCATCTTTCTGGCTTTGAGTCATATTTTCAGGCTCGTTTAAGTCTTTTGAAGAGGCATTGTCCTCGTTAGTGTCATGGACGTTTTCAGTATTATTTTCACAAATATGAGACACTTGACATTCCGCAGAACTGAAATTATTTTGAATATCCAGTGATAAAGATGCATTTGGTTCAGTAGCATGACTAGCATTTTCAATAATAGGAGCGTCACCTGGTGTGAGACGATCATCATTATCTTTGGCATCATTTTTCTTATCCTTAATTGGTGTTTCACTATAATCTGTATCACTAGATGTATTTTTAGCATTTTCTTTTGCAATTAAATTAATGGGAAGTTCTAGATCAACTTTTTTATTGAGATCACTCGTTAATTCTGAATTTTTAATTTCACTTACCCCGCTGTGTTCGACATGACTATCATTAACAGATTTTGTCACATTTGCAATAGTTGCATAATTTTCACCAGTTTCATTTAAAGCATTCATAATGCAATCCAACAGAAGTTCTTTCTTTTTAACGATGTTCTTCAGAAGTTCATCAGTAAGATTAGCAACAAAATACAGCAATAAAAGTTCATCAGTTGCCTTTGATAGTAAAAGCTGTTTCATTTTTAAAGCAGTCATAGATATATTATTTTGCAGATCTTCCTTGGTAAATAAGGATTCCTGTGCTGCAAATTTAAAACTTTGAATCTTCTCTGCTATTGACTGACAGACAAGGAAATAGCTTTTAAAGTTATCTGTATTCAGACTCATAGAGGACTGTAACTCACAGTAGAAACCTTTGTCTTCTGTGATCCAATAGATATCTGCAATACAAAAATAAATCACAATTAGTGGCAGTTAAAAATTAGTGGTATGATAAGTAAATTATGATCATTGATCAAAGCATTTTTCATGAAAAAAAGTTTTTTTTTTTAATAGTCTACATCTTTTCTGTTAAAAAATAGAAATAAGCTTATATTTTATGTTGTTTTTTTATAATTAGGTAGAAGCAAATTGGAATTAAAAGAGTTCATGGTTTACAGTTAAAATGGATAAGGTTTGGTAATGTAAAATAGTATGATCAACTTTGAAATTCCACATTGAAACTTGTAGAAATCTTTATTGATGTATGAATTGCATATTTTCCCAATAACTAAATTAGTATTGAGTTTGTTTTGTTTATTATTCTGTTTGTGATATACTTTTAAAATTTTGTCTGAGCTCACATAGTTAGTATTTCAGAATTTAAAATACTAATCAACATTTTTTCCGAATGTATAATTTCCGTCATAATACAGTGAAACCTCAAGCGTCCATACAATTTCATAAGATTTGTAAAAAGAAAAAAATGAACAAAATAGTTGCTTTTTGTAGCCTAAAGCATGAAAATAGTTACCGAAAACTATGGTAACCCTTAGTTGCCTAAATAAGAACAAAAATTCATCAAAATTATGACTAAAATTTTATTAAATGACTTAATAATTATATACCATGATCCATTTAGTCAAGTTGGTGGCAAATGTGATAATTTTATATAAATGTTAGTGTTCTAGCGTAATTTTTATATCAAAAAAATTTGTATATTTGCAGAAAATTTCCCTTTTATCAATTATTGGTTTAGCAAATCAATTTATACATATAAATATTGTGAAAAGTGGCTACTCAAATTCGAGATTCAAGCATCATAATATCGTAAATTGTTTTTTTAAAAAATCATGCAGAATTTCATAGCAATAACCGTTGAAAAGGAGATGGAGAAACAAAATAGACTTACAATGGAATATGTTCAAATTGAGCGCATTAAAAAGTTATGACTCAAATTTTCAATTCCAAATTTTACAATTTTTGTTTATTTTTCAAAGAAAAAATTTTCAGTGTGTGTTCAGATGCTCCCATGGACCGCAACCCAATTTATGCTTAAAAACATCGCTAGGAATACTGAAAAGTCTCCCAATAGTCTCCTTTTCCTGAAAATGGTTGCTTTTTTTAGCCTTTTCAGAAAAATATTCGCCTGTGGCAACCCTGTATATGCGAGGCAAAATGCAGAAATTTTCATAATATTAAAAAATTGAATTTAAAGGCTGTGGAAATATAACTGCTGAAAAAATTATCAATAATACTAGGTGGATTTACGATGAAATTGTGATTCAAGTTTGGCTCCCCGTGGCAGAATCATGGGAACACTGTTGCAGAATTCTTACAGAAAGAATTTTCTTTTGAAATGCTATTGGTGTAAATTTTAATGAGATTTCTTATTTTAAAATAAAAAATAAAGATGCCTAACACTTCACTAATGAAGAGCATTAAAATAAAAGCATAAAAAAATATAAAATACAATAATTATAGAAAATTGAGACTTGAAATTTATGACATATCTTACTTAAGGGAAAGAAAAGCAAACATAATATTCTAGGTAAAGAAGATATGTTATGGGAGGTTTGAAAAATGTTTAGTAAATCATGCTCGACAGAATCTTTGTTCATCTGTGACTGAAGAATGTATTCTGTGAGAAAAATAGATACTGGAATGTGAGCCTAAAATAAATAAAAAATACTGATTAAAACAAAAAACAAGTGAATAAATAACACCATACAAATTTTTTTAGGTGCTGCGAGGAAAAAACATTTCAAGTAGCATTTTCCCCCAATTGATTTTAATAAAAATGAAAAATAACAGAACAGAATACAGGCAGAATTTCCACTATTCAAAATTTACTGAGCATTGATATTATACAGTACTTATACTAAAACTGAACTTACTTGCAGACTAATAGTCGTAATGTGATTTGACAGAATTGGCACCAATGAAGTAAATATATAATACTTTAGTAAAGAGACTATCAAAAAATTATAAAGACAAAAATATCTCCATAATCCATAAAAAAATTTAAGTTCCAAATGTGGCACTGTAAGCTGAAAACATTTTCAAAATTAAACAAATAGATACCTGCTAGTCTTCTATTTTTTAAAGGCATTTAAGCTTTCAGATATTCCTCAGTAAACTTATAGTAGTTAAATATTAAATCCATGATAAGACTACAATCTTATCCTGTATTTTTATTTGAATACAAAACATATGATTATGAAACATATATTATTATAAGATATTAAACTTTATGTTATTTAATGTTTTTAAAAAATAAAGTTTAAAACTTACATTGAATGTTAAAACACAAACATTTTATCCAGTCTTATACAGGGATGTGATTGACAAAAACACAAAAAAGAAGTTCATAACTGTAGCATTAAACGTGCAAAAGAAAAAATTATATGAATTCAATAGCCAATCTTAGAATGATTACATTATTATCTATTCAAATAAATATAAATAAATGGTAATTATGTTCTTAAATAAAATCTTGATTAAAAAATTTTTTTTTTAATAATTTAGATGACTTTGAGTAATTATGCATAAGCACGATTTTATGTATCACATCATTTTAAAAAACATTTCTTTAATGGTCAAAGGACCTTTATGGACTTTCTCATCAGTTCTTTGTTTTTTCGATGGTCTTTTATTAACGTGACTGATCAGTAGACTGCGTTTTGCAGACTTTTGATCATCAGTGTTGATAGGACAAGAAAGTTCATTTCTCACACAATTTTTAGAGGCCTTAGATTAAGAATCGCGATGTTGGATTTCAAAATCGCGTGAATAAGAATCGCGATGCTTGATTTTAAAATCGCGTGAAAAAGAATCGCGATGCCGGATTTTAAAATCGCGTGAATAAGGCGATGTTGGATTTTAAAATCGCGATGTTGGATTTTAAGAGTGCGTGAATAAGAATCGCGATGTTCGATTTTAAAATAGGGTGAATAAGAATCGCGATGTTCAATTTTAAAATAGCGTGAATAAGAATCGCGATGTTCAATTTTAAAATAGCGTGAATAAGAATCGCGATGTTCAATTTTAAAATAGCGTGAATAAGAATCACGATATTGAATTTTAAAATCACGTGAATAAGAATCACGATATTGGATTTTAAAAGCACGAAAATACAAATCGCGGTATTGAATTTTTAAATCGCGTAAATAAGAATCACGATGCATAATTTTTAGAGTCCGTGAATACTTATCGCAACGAGTAATGTTTAAACCGCGTATAAATACGAAAATCGATGTTTGATATTACAACCGCGTGATAACGAATCGCAATATTGAAATTTAAAAATATATATGAATACGAATCGCGACATTGCACTTTAAACTAGCGGGAATATGAATCGCGATATTGGGTTTTAAAAACGTTTAAATACAAATCGCGATATTGGGTTTTAAAAACGCTTAAATACAAATCGCGACATTGAATTTTTAAATTGCGTGAATGGGAATTGCGAGTAATGATTTTTAAATCGTGTAAAAACGAATCTCAACAAGTAACTTTTAAATCAGTTAAATTCGAAAATCGATGATTTACATAAAAATCGTCTAAATAAGAATCGCAATTTTAGCAGATTCTGGCCCAGTTCCTAATATTTAAAATTCTGTAAATCAGCCAATCAAAAGAAATCAAATATCAGCATCCGAAACGAAACTGCTTAGGACTTTTTCTACCCATTCTACAGAAATTCTACTCATTTTCTTCTGAAGATCATTTTCTCAGGAGGCTACTGCAGGGGGAGGGGGGGAGTTCGTCGCAAATCCGCGTTCGTTCGACTCCCCAAAAGTTCTTGGAACATGGTCGGAAATTTTAAAAAGTCTTTCATCCCTGAAAAGATAAGAGAGTAATGGAGTAGGAGACGGCATTGTTTTACCAAGGTCAACCACTTTTACCCCAGCCAGCAGATTGACACGCGAAGAAAGGTTTATTGGGGGCTTCAATACTTTCGCTCTGCGGAAGAAAAAAATTTTAAACAAAATATCATTTACTGCATAAAAATTTTTTTTTCGCGGAAATTTATGAAAAAAGAGGGGAAGATATGGAAAAATCTGAAAAAAGAGGAAATCAGCGGATCCGCGGAAGAATCACATCCCTGCTTATAAAACAAAAATTAAAAATATATATACAATAAATTCCAATAAACAAGCTGCAATAAGTTAATTTATTACAATGTGTGACTTCAAGGCAAATTCGGCATATTCAATAATATCAAGTTTGCTTACAGAATTTCACAAGCGTTATTCAAAAACAACAAAATTGTTATAAACTAATATATTTTCTAAAATTACTAAGAAAAAAATTTATCGCAATTTTTTAAAATTAAAATTCCTTATTTTTAGTATATTTTTCAAGACGCAAATTTTAAATCATGCAATCACTTAGATATTCGCAGCTTCAATAGTAAAACTATATAGCCTAGTCACTCTTTCTTTCAGCAATTATTGCATTATCTGATATTTATACATTTCATATGGTACTTTTTAAAAAAAAATTTCTACAGATTTAAATTCATTGTTGTTTCTGGTATGGAGTAACAAAGAGCAACAAACTTTTTCCACAAAACTATGGAAGTGAATATTATAGATATTTTCACATCTGCACTACATGGTCCAAAGTAAAAAAAAACACTAGACTTCATGATTTGAACTTGTAAACCATAGTTGAGATGAGACAATGGTGTTCCTTTTATCTATTTTTTTTTTTGAAGTTCTAATTACAAGTAAAAAACATTTTGATATTTTTTTTAATTATAAAAATCGGTCTAATGATCACTAAAAAAATTTGTTAAGATTCTTGGAATTATATTTGTTCTAAAACATAAAATTCAAAAAAAGTAGTTTAAAAAATTTCAATTTCATTCATATTCAAAAATGTATCAATAATTGATTTTCTAAATTAAAGAAATTTTAGAGATAAATTACTCTTAATTTTAGATCTTAATAACTCCATATAGGCGCAAATATGAAATTTTTTTGTTTGGAAGTGAACCCTGTTTGGAAAATTTTACCTTTAATGCAAAAAGGGACACCAATGCCTGATGCTGTGTTTCCTAACCAAAAATTATTAAAATGCTAAATATATTTTTTACTTATTTTGACCTAAATGAAAAAAGTAAGAAAAATATGCTTCATGAAAATTCTGCATCAAAGGGGTAACTGAACTTCATTAACCAACTTTGGTATTACTTCAATCATTTAATAACACTGCTATGCAATCAATAAATAATCTTGATTTTTTTAAATTCAAATAACTATCTAAATCATTAAAAATATGGTAGAATTCTTTTCACACTTTATTTTAACTAAAAAATGCTTCTAGTAGCATTTGTGCATACATTTCTGCCTTTTATTACCCTCACCAACTACCATAAGCTAAATACTGTGCTGGCTTAAACTTTAAGGACAACATATAGTTTGTCTAAAGTAAGAACTCTCCCAGCCATTCGTCTAGACCCGTGGCGGTGACTATGGTAATGAGATATAGCAATTTATAGTAAGAGTTTGGGGACACCGTTTAGGACAGGTTTTGGCTCAGGTCTGAGAGAGAAAAGTAATTTTTTTTTACCGGTCCCGAGCCTTGTTAACCCTAAAGTGAAGGGAAGATATCCTCCTTGAAATGCGCTATTCTTGTTCCTAATTTGTAGCAGGGGGAGTTCTTACCATAGACAAACTATAAGCTACCAAGTATTCTTCTTTATTTTGTCTTTAACCTACATGTTTCAGAAAACTTTCATACATGTAAACATAGAGTGTTGAAGTAGACCTAAGTTTCACAATAATTAATTATAATTTCAAAAAAGAAGGCTCTTGAATTGGTTGTTGCCTTAAATAGGTAAATGGCTTAAATAACTCCAAATAATTCTAATTTAAAAAAAAAAATGAATTTAAATAAATATGTGAAAATAATCTGAAAAAGGTACAATATATAAGTTCAATAAAAAATAATACTAAAAAATAAATCAAATAAATAATTACTTCTGAAGATACTTCTAAACTCTTTCTTCTCTCCTCTAGGATTCGCAAAGCATTTAATATATCTGCAAGTGGAGATTTTTCTCCAGACAAAATGTTTCTTGATAGCAAAATAGTATGTAAAACATTAATAAATGGTTGATTTACACCTTTGTCTGAGGCACCACTCCAAATTTTGACTTGAGGGCCAATCTTTTGGCTGTTGAATATACTTTGTAAGACCAATCCTAGAAAAAAAAAATATAATTAGAGTAGCTCTAAGCACTTGGGGAAAAAATTTCGATTATTCCAGATTGATTTTATTGAATTTTAGATTTTAGTAAATGGCGGCATAACTTTCATCATTAATTTTTCAATCATGTCTATTCTTATGGATAAAATATACTACAGAACACTTAGGCGTGCTATTAAAGTTGAAAATAAACATCACTTTGTTCAAAAAAATTACAAAACTTTTTTTTTTTTAAAAATATTTGGCTTTTAAGCACCTTATTACTTATACTCAAATTAACTCATTTCTGCAGATTTCTTGAATTTTTTAATTAAATTCCCTGACATTTCCTGATTGATAAGGCAAAATTCTTTGATTTTTTCTCACTATTCCTTAATTTCTTGCTCTATGACGAACCTGCTAAATTAAACAGAGTGTTTCCCAACAGAATGCTTTGTCTAAACACAAGTAAAGTAATATTTTGAAGAAACTAATTCCATTCATTATTGTACAAATAAATAAAGGTCATACAAAACAGTAATAAAAATTTCAAAATGTATATCATGACTTTTCTAAGAAGTCAAAATTTTACTAAACTGTAAGAATTTTAAAATATTTTGATTAATAGTAACTTTTTAGTAATAATGTTACTTTTTAAAACTGAACACGCCTAACACCTAAATAAAACTATTACAATGAATTAAGTAGATTCATTGGATGCAGAATAATTCATATTTAGCATGAATAATTACTATGAACAGGGTATCAACAATTTAAATCAGTATTTCAAATAGTGATTAAAGCCAGTCGATTATTTAAAAAAAATACATTGTTATATATCAATAAATTATTATTATTTTTAAATAGTATGTGAAAGTAGAAATGAATATTTCGAGAGTAATATTATAATAAAAACTTTATAAACTAAAAACAATAGAAAAAAACAAACTATATATATATATGTAATACAAAAATTAAATACTTTTGTATCAATAAAAGAATTAAAACTCTTTCAGTTTCATAAAATGTCTTTGTTAAAGAGAAAACGTAGAGCTATTCTATTTTGGGAATTCAAGTCTGAAAACATACCATTGAATGATAATTAGATTTATATTTGAAAGGAGGAGTTATTTTTAGAATCTTGTCCCTCTTTCACTTCCATATTGGGAAGCATTAAATGATTTTCCATAGTGCGTAGAGTTACAATGGCATGTACGACTGTAACCTAATTACACCAAAATTTGTTTGTATTTAATGCAAGACCTAAGGTTTTCGCATGTCTCTTGCTGAATAATGTGTTCCACAAAACATCTGTCGGAACCATCCGGAGTCTTGTCCACACCCCCTCCTTTGAGGAGGGCAGATGTGAACTGTTCTTTCCAGCATATCTTTTAATAAACCTTTTGATAACTTATTATGGTTTTGACTGCATTTCTTAGTATGAATACACCAATGATAACAGAGATGTAGCCCTGTTATTACATACATATATATATATATATATATATATATATATATATATATATATATATATATATATATATATATATATATATATATATATATATATATATATTACTTATAATTTTGAACTTCCTTTCAGAGAAAGAATTATTAATTACAAAATAATATAAACCTAAACAAGTAAAAATTAAATTTCCTAAAATGATCTATTTTATATCAATTTAACATAGAAAAAAAAATTTCCTTTACATTATTATTATAAAAAAAAATATTGTATTTGCAATAATAAGGTAGTTAAGAAATAGTAAATTAAAAATTGTAAAAATATAAATTATTAACAAATGAAAAACTGATAATTATAAAATATGAAACTACAAAGCTGATTATAACATATTTCACAGCTAGTTTCTTTCTTAATGATTTCTAATACAATTAATAAAGCATTTAACTATATTAAAAAATCAGATCAATTAAAAAAAATGAGTAACAAACCATCTCTATTTCTCAAATGACGAACTTGATCATGAAGCAGCTCATGGACACACACAAGTGCTTCATAAATCTAAGAAAGAAATAAAAAGTATAATAAATCACACTACTAAATAAGCAAATATAATATCAAAGTAGTTCAGCTAACAATATTATAATAAAGCAGAATTGTATTATGAATTTTAAATCTGTAAGGATATACAATACTAATTTTAAAAAAACGGCTACATGTTACATTGAAAAAATAATTAGATCTAAGATTTTAACTAAAAGTTCTTACTTTGAAACAAACACAAAATATAAAGGTATAACTGGTATGTTTTCCTATCATTTCTTTTTGTATGGCATATAATAAATATTAGATGGATGCAATAGCGGAATTTTAATTGTATTGTTCGGCAATGTTACCCCAGGGTCTCTCCTTTAAACAGTCATCTCAAAATGTAAAAGATTATACTGGCAATATCAACAAGAAGGATGCTAACATTCTTCTTCTCATAACTCAACCAGTTCAGATGATTTAAAAAATGATATAAAGGGAAAAAAATTCAAATTAATGAAAGATTCTTGAACTTTAAACAGGGCCGCCAGCTATATTGGGCTAACTAAATTTATTAGTTCTAATTGCTGGAAAAACGTAGAGAAAAAAAAAGGAACAACTGAACATACTTAAATAATGCTATAGTAAATGAAATAATTTATAGCCGAAATATCATGCTTGAATATCCCATAGATTACGCTTTGAGTGGTCACCATTTTTTAAAAGATGAAAATGAGAAACAAAATTCACGGTATTTACCCAGTTCAGGAAGAAAAAATCAAAATTCCCCAAATTTTCCCTGTTATTTTAGGTAATTTTTAAATTCCCTGTATTTTTGAGGTTTTTCTTATTCTGTGGAGTGGTAATCCTGTTCAAGGATGAGACTTGAAATTTCTAGAGAGAGGAAACTTTGAAGCATATCATAGCAGAGATTAAAAACTTAATATTTTTTAGAAATAATGGTGACTTAATTTGATAAACAAAGGAAAAACATTGTTCAATTTTCCAAAAAAAAGAGAAGGAATACACAATACCATTTCAAACCATTTCCATGGAAACTATAAGGTTGATTCTCCCTTGATGTGAGTCATATTACGTACCTACACAATCTCTTGATATTTACAATAGAATAGAGATTATTAAAACTCAAAGATTTAGTTTTCATATTGGCTAAGACTTTTCAATTTCAACCATTATCTATAAAGAATATATAAATATGAAATATTTGACCCTTTGCCCCTGCACCTACTTGGTGACTTTAGAAGGTAAAACAGTCCATTTTAACTTATAGTTTAATAGTTTGATGTTAGATTTTTAGAAATAACAGAAAAATCATCAGCAATTAGAAAGCAATGTTAAATAAAAGAAACTAAAGTAAATAAAAAATTAAACTAGGCCATATTACTTGAAGGAATGGTTCTTTTTCAGCAAAAGCTTCAAAAGCTTTATAATTATACTTCACAAGGCAAGTTTCCAAGAATAAAAATAAATATTCAGTAGCTTGCACATTTAGTTCAAATTGTTGACAAATATAAACAGCTGCTCTAATTGCCTGAGGATCCAAAGTAGTTGCTAACAGTTTAGCAGCTTTTAAAGGTTCATTTAAAGCAAGTTCACTAAAAGAAAAAAAGAAAAACACATTGAGGCAAAAAAATAAATAAATTTTTTCTATGTTTCATAACATTTTTATTTTATACACTATGATGCAAATAAAGGCTGTACAAAGTTTAGTACAAAAAAAAAAAAAAGTGGAGCACCTTAATAACTTAAGACCAAAATGATTAGATCATAACATAGTAAGATGCATTTTAATGGTTTGAAAGCCTAACTTTAAATATGTCAATTAATTTGTGCAGACACAAATATGTACTTTCTCTGAAAAAAAAATATTTTTTCTTTCTTGATCATCGAAATATAAAGGCTAGAGCCAAATCTTGAAAATATAGTCAAAATAGTTTATATCAATAGAGTGGTTGAAAATTTCTGCCCTCAATTTTACTACTTGCATTTATTATAACTTTAAACCTAATGAAATAAATCTAAAATCTTTGCAAATAATCTTAAAACTCATTTAAACAAAGGTAACTCATGCAAAATATAATTTTTACAATAATCGACCCATATGATATTTTTTATGATAAAGTTATAACTATCTAAAGATCAAAAGTTATAAAAGTTTTTTTAAGGTGTTATATCTCTCTATTTTGCGCTCGGTACATTTGCAGTTATGCATTATTCTCTAATTACTGTTTATGTTATAGAAATAATAGTTTATATAAAGATTACAAATTTATAATACATAGCTCACTTAAAAATTAAAACTTCATCCAGAATAAGATATATGAATTTTCAATTTTAATGTTAGTTTATTTAAAATAAGAAGCAGAGTTTGTTAATTTTAGATATCAAATTTCTACATAATGTATATATTTGTTTTGCTTATTTTGTAGATCTTTTAAAATTGGTTTGATGAAAGAGCCAAGCACTATTATCTGAATGCTTTGATGTTAATAAATTTCTCCTTGACATTATTAAGACGTTTGTTTTACTTATTTCTACTCATTATAAAAAAAACAAACAAAAAAGTATTGAAATGAAGTGCAAAATGATTAATTGAATTACATTTAAACAGTACTCGTGCACTAGATTGAAAAATTCTGATTTAAATCAAAGCATGAAATTTTAGATCTTATTATAAATATCTAGTTTTTAAATTATATTTTTCTTTGAAATATTTCTTGAGACTTTGAAACATTTCTTTTTTTATCAATATAAAAGAAATGTTTTGGAAAAAAAAGAAGAAATTAACAATTCAAATTTCAAAAGAAAATAATGAATAGGATAACTATTTAAAAAGATACATCACTGATATATAGAGGAAAAATTTGAGATAAATTTTGAGATATCAGATAAAACATTAATTGCATGTGAAATTTTTTCCATTAAATTGGAATGTTTAAGTATTTAAAAAATGTAATAAACTCCTACTTTCTTTGGAAAGTTATTAACTTTATTATCCATTTCAATTCAAGAAATTTTTACTATTTGATGGGGTTAAATTTAAGATACATTCAAAACTTTTGTTTTTATATCTTAACCCTCATAAAAAATTAATGCTTACTCATGGAATTAAGAAAAAAATTAATATAAATCCATATGAACTTTAATACACAGCTGGAAAAATAAATTGAATGAAATGAAAAATAAATTTAAAAAAATCAATAATAAAACAATACACAAAAGACAAACCTATACGTTCATACACTGTAAAAAAATTTTAAAAATTTTAAATTTTTCAGAGGAAAAACACTAAAACAAGGTACCTATACAATTTCAGTAAAAAAATTTCCTGACATTTTCAAGTATATCGGAAAAATTTCAATTGAAATCCAGACGTATTTTATCTATACCATACAATTTCCGTCAGAAAACTTTGATATTTTTTATTTGAAAAAGCAAACTTTAATTATTGAGAGCATAAAAATATTGAATGTGTGGAAGTTTCACTAAAATATGAAAGTTTTACAATAAATATCTGTAACGGATTTCAGAATTAAACTCTAATCTCAGTTACTGATTATTGTTATTGACAATTCTAAGACTGGTTATTTTCCAGACATGATGCAGGAATTTTCCAGGCTTTTGTGAAAATCTAACTTTCCCTGCTCTTCAGAGTCAAAATAAAATTCCCTGACAATTCCTGGTTTTTCCTGTTTTCCCTGACGCAAAAATTCCAAAATTTTACAGACATCTTAAAAAAAAAAAAAAATTATGCCGTAAAATACCAATAAAATGCACCTGACTCCAGAAAGTGCCACCCTGTAGTTTAACACAAATATTGATTGTCAATCAGTACCAAAAAAAAAAAAAAAAAAAAGCGATCCCTTCCCCACAGCACAATATAAAAGTTCTTATTTTTATAATTCCTTAATACATTTGTTTCTAAAAATTCTTTATGAATTTGTTTCCTTGTTTATCCTGAGGTTTAGGGTAGAAGATAAATGTTATACTGCAAATGAGCAATAAGTTGGGGAAATGGAAGAGGATTAATTAATCACAGTAACTGAATTGAAGATAGCCAACAAAAGTGCAGGTGTTTGTAAAGTTAGGTGAGAAGAGAGGAGGAAGCAATCCTGCACACATGTGGTCAACATTTCCTTCCTCCTGCATGTAGATCAAGATAGCGTTGAATGGTATGTGCACTGGCTGGCAAGAAAGGGGAATATTTTAAGTTGGGACGGGAGATGGGCGAGTTGAATGTGAAAATTGAGTAAAAGGATGAGTTCATCACACTTAGAAGGGTCCTAATGAAGCAAGGAAAATGTGAATAGAAAAGGGGACGAATTGCATGAAAGAGATATAGAGTAAAAGGGAGGTATCATTTCTTAGTATCGTATGTTAGAATTGCCCAAAAATACCAGACAATGTTAATGTTATCCGCCCTATCAACGAATAGATGATGGCTGACGTTATGGAAAGTTAGCTAACGAAAATGAGGTTTGGAGGTTAATTAGCTGGGATTGGGCCTGAATCAATAAAACAAAGTTTCTCTGAAAAATGAAAAAGTTTGGACACAGATATAGTTTTAATTCCAGCAGGATGCATAAGCCTTCTGTAGCAAGCAGATGTTTTGTAGATGGCACTCTTTAAAACTGCATTATGAATAGAATGGGCGCTCTGCATTCAGAATAAACTCAAGAATTGTTTATTCTTGTCGGGAATTTAAAAAGGCCAACTCTATAAGACTTGATTGGTTTTGTGTCGTCCGCTTAGGAGCAGTCTTCAAAGAGATGATCTAAAATTCATTTAAGCGCTTTGGTGCAATAGGTGGAAGCAAAGATGGGCTTTTTCATTCTTGATTAGAAGAAGTTAATATCGGATCCATAGACAATAATAGTACTGATGAACTAAATGAAGAGAGCACTGTCCTTATTTTGGAGGGTGAATTGGATATTTCTTTCGATGGATTTCCAGATTCTGATTAATGTAAATAAAAAAATTATCTTTCTTTTTTATGAAATACTGTCCATATTTATTTTTGAATCTTTATTCCCTCCCCCTTATTTCCATGTGCCACAATCCAACCAAGATTTAAAAATAAAGGATTACTGTAGAAGTTAAGTTAGACTTACTAATTAAAATTATCTTTCCTTTTACTTGTTTTCTCTTACTATAATTATTTTTACTTTATTTCATTTCTTGTGCTTCATATTTAATTATGCCCAATCAAATACAGTAAGTTGATTTTTTTTAAAACGACACGTTGAATTTTCTTCAGAACTTTTAATCCCCCTCTACATCGTGGCAATTTTTGTTAAAATTAGGGAAGGTGCTTTATCAGTATTTTACGGTAGAACTGCTACAGAAACATTGGATTCCTACTCCATTTGATTTTTAAAAAAAACTATTAATTAAAACCACTTTAAAATTAGGTATATTCTTCTTAATTTGAATTTATAATATAATTTAATGCTACGTAAAAGAAGGAAAAAAATATTAACGTCTAGTTAAATTTCTTTTTCTTCAAATTTACATTCTAAAATCTTAAAAGATAAAAAGAGCAGTTGATGATGTGTATCCCTGATAGATAGCTTTTACATTTCTTGTCAAATATGCCTGCAGCAATGCATCAGCAAAAAATAATACACACAGAACTTTTAATTTTTATCAGAACTAACATATTTTTACACTAGAAAAAAATATATAAATTTTTTTTTATAATAAATAAAATATCGGAATTTTATTGAAAAACCAGAGAAGGGTATAACACTCCTTCACAAAACCCCTCTACTACAACCCTGATTTAACTCACACAGCAGATAATTTTTTTACCATTGTATCACAGCAGCTGAGCACTTAGCTGTTTCATATTTCTTTCTTAATAAGATGAGAAGTTTTGGAATGATTGGATCATTTTCTGGCAAACGAGCTTTAGCTAAAGTAATTGCATCCCTGTAGGTAGAAAAAAGAGGATATTATCATTTTAAATAGTTCAAAGGAAAAAAATAAATAAATAAAAACTATCAAAAATACTCACAAAATATTTCCTCTATTAGCTAAGATATCTACAGCAGCATGAATATTTCCACATATGAGGTAATACTGAGCAGCTTTGAAATAACTTTGTGTATCTATAAGTTGAATAGCAAACTTTTCACAAATTTCAAGCCAAAAGCTATGTGAAACTGCAATATAAAAATACAAAATTAGGATAATCAATATTTTATAGCATTTTAAAAACATTTATTACATACATTTGAAAATAAACATTTAAAAGTGCATTTTTAAATAAAAAAATTTAATTTATTTTTAAATAAAAAAATATTTATTTAAAAAAATAATGGTGAAGTTTAAAATTGCTAAAAAATTTATCAGTATACCTCCCTCAAATAAAAGACGTGATTATTTCTGGGGCCGAATATCATGCAAAATTTATCAAAATAGCTAGACAACATTAAAAAAAATCCTACTAAAATGAAAGAAGGAAATTAAAAATTAAAGATAAATAATTATCAATAACTAATTAAATCAAAAGTGGACTTTTCAGTAAAACAGACAGTTAAGAAAACAACATTTTCCTGAAAAAATAAAATAACAAGGTAGTGTATTTAAGGAATGGAGACTTATTTTTACAAAAGGGGCGCATTCATAGGGATCAAAACTCAGACGGGAAGGGCTCCCCTTTTAAAAACACTTAGAAAGAACATCGCATAAAATGCCACAGGCTATCTGATTGAATATTTGAGGGTTATTGAATATTTGAGGATTTATTTTAATGTGGTTTTGTTTAAACATAATAAATTTTCTTTAATTAAAATATTTAATTCAATTCAAATTTATATTAACCTATAAAAGACATATATTTTTTGAATTTTCATTCCGTAAGCTTATCTTCGGTTAAAATTAATACCCCCCCCCCCCAATATTCATATATGATATATTAATTATTGCAAAAAAAATAAAAAGTTTTTTTAAAAAAAGTAGCAGTTTTTTTAGTTTTAAATAAATTTAAATAATTAAAAGTATTTAATTTTCTGAAATATGTTATTAAGTTAACTGATAAAAATATTTAGTGCTTAGAACACTAATGCTTATACAAAAATTATATTTGCCGCTAACATGACTAAATATGCGAACGGCCCTTCATTAATCTACCTGCTGTGAAAGTGGCCCTTCACTCAAAAAGGTTGTGCACCCCTAGTCTTGAGGAACAAGCAATGATTTCTGGATATGCATTTTCAAATATGAAAAATACTGCCTCCATTCTGATCAAAATGAAGAGCAGCATTCAATCAAAAATATTCTTAACAAAAAGCGAAAATGGACTGGATTTATAAGTTGATAGTGACAGGTGTCTAAGCAGGTGGCAAATACAGATATCTTAAATGTACTCAATTTTGTAACGTAAAATAAAGAAGAAATGTCACTTATAAGTACTACTATCTATTGGCAATTAGCATATTTTTATTTAAATTCCATATCATACATTAAACTATATAATTTTCCCTATGACAATGTTTAATTTAATTCAATATAATATTTAATGCAATATAATACTTAATTAGATAAACTTAAGTACAATATTTATTAAGTTTTACCTTAACCTATGTAGAAAGTATAACAACTTACTTAAACAATGTTTATCTAATTCAAGTAACTAAATAAATAGCATATTAATGTATTTTTTCCCATAAAAAGAACTCATTAAGTTTCTAATATTTAATATTTATCATTTCTAATCTTGTTATGGCTTAAATCAAACATAAATAACTTTTTTATGCCTGAGCTTCAACTTTGTCAATAGCGGTATTGTAATACTTTTTTTAATACATTTTCCTGCGTGAGATCGACCAGGCTGGGTTCGTGAGTGACGCTGGATGGCGGGTAATTGAAGCTACAGTCATTCATAGATTGACACTTGTCTAGAGCTTCTAGAATGTTCTTTGCCGAGTATTTAAGCGGGGATTTCAAAGCAAGTTTTTCTCTTCTCTAATTACTTCGATGGATTTATCGACATTCACAAGTTTGAAAGCTGTCGGAATGATAATGTTGCTCACAAATAATTATTACTAAACTGCCAATATTCCAAAATTATTTTTATCAATTGTTCTTAGCTTCAATATTTTTGAGATTAATAAATTTGAATTTATTTAAAAACTTAGTCATTATTATAAAAATACGACACTTCAGTTATATTTATTCCACTCACTCTGCATTTTCCCGCCTGAAGGGAAACACAATCAACCTCCACTTAGCTAATGATAAACTTTTTAAAATTCTGATATATATTGCATCATTCAAGGCTCATTTTTGCTAAATTTCCTAAGTGCAAGAGCTGTGTTAGCGCCAATTCTGTTGTTCTAATTTTCCGATGTTTTTTAAGATTTTTCTCACATCGTTCACCAAATTCGGATATTTTTAATGTTATTAGAAAACATGAATTTTAGTTTTGAGTATTAGTTATTTTTTAATAATTTATACAAAAACCACTTTTTATCATGCTAAATATACTAATTCCATGTTGTTTTGCAATTTATTCGAAAATCACTTTTTTGCACGCTTGATTCTATATTAATTCTATGTTGTTTTATGATTGTTTCCTCTGAATTCGATATTTTAGATATGTCATTACAACATGCATCGGGTAGCACTTTTTGACACAATCTATTTGCAATGTTTCTATAGTAAATTCACAGTTGTTTATTAACTTTTTCAGACCATTTCCTGATCTTATTTTCAACTCTGATATTTTAATATGTTATTATGATAGAAGAATTTCATAATTCAAAAATTATTTTCAGGAGGGGGGACAAAACATGTTAATCAAATTCAAGAGGGGGAAAGAATTAAAATTGCTTGGTGTTTGATTATTACTAGAGTTTTTGAGCAGCTTGGTGCAATTTCGGAATGAAAAAAAAAAAAAAAAAAAAAAGGTATTTTGGAGCAGAAATTACATATATATATTTCGCAATTTGCACAGCTGTTTCAAAAATATTTCCGGTAAATGTCTGTTTGATGTCTATGTAAAACGACTTTTTATAAAATATATTTTCTTGCGCTATTTGTTATAAATGTGTTGTAATTTATTTACCAATTTTCCACCTATCACTAGAATGTATATTAAAATTCAGCTACCAGTGTAGGAACAATCAAGTAATTTTAAAAACGAGGGTAGAGCTAACAAGAGAGGATAAAATAAATAAAGAACAACAACAATAAAGAGCAATTTTTCACATACCTGCAGGTGCTAAAGAAACAAGAGAAACATTTAACTTTTTCTTTTCTGCAGCATCTTGCAACATTTGCTTAATATTCCCAGAAAACACAGCAACATCACAGGCAGCTGCTAATTTATCATTTGATAAAAACTTTTCACCTTGAATAAAAAATACAAAGCAAATCTGAAACTTAAAAGTATCTTTCAGTCACTCTTTCCTTCCCTAAAGGAAATTTTGTAATTTTTAATAAAATTAGATATTGTTTGTTTGCATTTTAATATTTCAGCAATCAACATTTTAATTTTAATAACTTATACTTTAATAATTGTATCTTTTCTATAATTACTATTTTGGGTATTAATCTCTATTGATTACTTAGAGTGTAATAAAAAAGGCATAAATTGAAAATGCCAAAAATCGATAATATCCATTTAATCTTGCTCCTTAATACTGAAATTAAATATATTTCAAAGAATGAAAACAAAAGACAAGGAAAGCTGGTAACATTAAAAAAAAAATTTAAGTCACAAATATTTTTTTTACTCTAAATTATTCTATCCAAATGAACAGCCAACATGGATAGAAAAAAATCCAGTAGATTTTACTAAATAAAATAAATTTCATGATAAATGCTGCATGTACTAAATATTTTACATTTAGGGAATTTTATAGTCATCAAAATAGAAAAACTGCAATATTTTCTGTTCTTGTCGCATCAACACTGCAAAACTTTTATAGAGTAATCTATGGGTATCCTTTCATTTATAAGTATCCTCTAATCTATGTACTTATAATATAAATAAGTGCATATAAGAAATAAGGCATAAAATTACTTTGCACATCTAACAATCGAAGCGCAGTCAATTGATCAGTATACAGACCAAACTTCACAACTTCATCATCATTTAGAACATTCTTTTTCATTGAGTCAAAACTAAGATCAAAACAGGGTGTTTTCTTCTGTTTTGCACTTAAAATTTCGGCAAGTCTTTGGCAGTTTTCCATATCTTCACTACAGAAAGCCTTTTCTTCAAACGCATGAGTAGGAAATAAAACTGATTTCTTTCCAAATCCAACTACAAAAAGATATTATAAGTAATAATAAGCAAATGATTTAAGGAAAGCAATAGAATGAAGTATACTAAAAAGCCAATATTTTGTAACTTAAGGTAAATTTTAATACATTGCCCAAAAACAGTTCAAAAATTCAATATTTATTTATGAAACTTATCAAGTATATTTGAATATTTGGTTACAGAAAGTTTATAGAATAGGCAAACATCATCTCTTTTCATGAGGATTGTTTTCATTACCAAAAATATTATAAGTTTTTTCATACAATAAGAAATAACTAAATGAAAGAAAAGATTAAATTCCTGCTTTGAATACAGGTTTTAATTTTGGTTGGAAAAATTCCATGGCCTTTTTTAGGGTATAGCAGTACAAGAAAATATTAAATATTTAAAACTGTTTTTTGAGAAACTGAAATAATCATTTCTACAAATTTCTTTGATATAGATTTAAAAAATAACATAATTTTAGCAAATATATAAAGAAATAGTAAATCTAAATTTTCCTCTCAGAAAAACAAACAAGAAAGAAGCAAAATTTTTTAAATTATAAATTGCTCAAGTATATTATAAAATAAGACTTGCAATAAATAAAAAATTTAAATAACAAATAGAAAAGTATAAATTGAAATGATAAAAATCGGTTTAGACACAATAATTAAGTACATAAATGAAAAAGAAAAAGTATACATTCTCTGAATATTAATACATTTAATTTTATATTTATAAACTAGAAAAAAAAGAAAAATTATTGTCCTTTTTAAATTTTTTGATTTCATTATTTTTTTAATTCTTTGATTTTTTCCTGTTGATCTTTTTTTTTGAGGGGGGGGGGACCAACAAAAAAGTTTTTTTAAAAAAGTTGTAAACAAAAAATGAAAAGTTAAAAGAATTAGCACTCTATCATAGTGCAATAAATATAGAGAATGCAGTTATCGGTAAAATTTTGCAGCCAACTGCATATTTACTGGTAGCAAAAAGTACAAGTGCAAATTGTCCAAAAACAAATTAGTATTGTAAATTAATTCCGGCATTTTTGAAGCTGCACATAACAGTCTGTAATTTTCAATTTATTTGTCAGATTAAAGTCTGATCACAGTCATAAATTTATTATTAGCTATAATATTATAAATTATTTTTTGAAAAACAAAAAAGGGTGACATTCTTTGTATATTTATAAAGCTTAATGTGTGTGATTATTTTCATTATTCTTACTCAATCTTTAAAAAGAAAGAATATATTGGAAGAGTGAGAGAGAAAAGGAGACATAAGAAAAGTAAGATTGAAAATAGGAATCAGACCTAACCTAACAGAAATGTCAAAATGAGCCAAAATATTGAAGCTGAAGAAAAAAAAATTATTTCTACCTTTAAACTTTTTTGGCTCAACTTCTTCACTGCCAAAGACTTCTTCTACTCCTTTCTCAATAACTGAAAAATAAATGAATTCAACATTTGATAGCCAGTTAGTCCCAGTAGAGGAAAAAAAATATTGATAAATAAGATCAATTCTTCTAAAAAAACTTACCTTTTTTTGAAGAATTGTTTCCATTAACAGTATGCTGCACCTATAAATAAAAATAATTAAATTTTCAAAGAACAAAAATCATTGCATCGATGTTAAAAGAAATATAGTGAATAATTTTATTAGAGAAATTTGTTTAAATTCATGAAGAAAATGTTCTTATATAACTTCAAAAAAACAGTTTCCTATTTTTTAAGTTCTCTTTTAAAAAAAAAAAAAAAAAAAAAAAAAAAAAAAACATAACAGAATTTGGGAACAATTTAATTTAGTAAACAACACAATTTTTAACAGAAAATAATTTTTTGTTCAATATGTAAATATATGTAGCTTTAATCTATGTAAGCAATTTTTTTTTAACATAAAATAATTTTAACCATATTGTAGTGATAAAGAAAAAAATTGTAACTACAATTCATTACAGTAAAACCCACATTAACAACAGCCTCGAAACAATGGCAACCTCCAAAGCACGGCCATTAATTTATGGTACCTAATATCTTCCATGGGTTTTACATTACTGGGAACCTCAGAACAGCAGTGTTTTCATCTCAGAAAAAAAATGGGTGAGAATTTCTCACCCTTTCTCAAAAACAGGGTGAGATTTCAAAAATTAAAAAAAAAAAAAACAAAAAAAACACAGAGACTTGAAAAAAAAAATCATTTCTTTAATTATAATGCATTTTTAACATCTTCTAATTTTTAAAGCATTGAATATTTTTGCTGCATCATCATATGGAAAATGTTCTACATCTACTATTCTCATTAGGTTGCTCAAATGCGTATTTGTTTCGCTTTGATCGTTTCTACCCATTTTCATTTGTCCATTTCGGAGTAGAAGATATTGGCTTTACAAGGTATTTGTCAATCTTACATTAACGAGCAAAAAATTTGAATTGTCTTACATGAAGAAACCTTACCTACGGGAAACACGTGGTTGCAGAGAAATGCGTTCTGAAAGAGGTTCCGTGGTTCAGAAGGATAGTGTTCTGTTGTTCTTAAAGGTTCTGAACAATACTGGTACATAGGGAAGCTAGATAATGGGGCAGACGTTGAAAATAATAAAAGATCCAGGAAGAAAAGTGAAATGGATTTTATTCTAAATGGCGCAAGTGAGAAATTTTTTTCAAAATGCGAGAAATTCGCGAATTTTGAAATTGGTTAATAGAATGCGCAAATTTCTCGCGGTAATCATTTTTTAATGCGAGAATATAAAAAAATATGCGAGATTCTCGTGTTCTCGCGCTGTAGTGAAAACACTGGAATAGTGATTTTTGAACAATCGCCACTTGTTGCTTGTATAAATTAGGCATTAGGATGCATTTAAGTCAATTTTTTCCTGTTTTTTACCTCTTGTCTGCAGTTATTTTAACTGATTATTGCTAACAGTTTTATTTTTATTCAGCTGCTATTTATCTTTTAGAACCGTGCTTTTCGGAAAAAGAGAAGGTAATTCTGAGATCCGTCAATGACATATTTATTGCACACAACACAGCCGGAGATTAACAAAGTGAGAAAAATAAAAGCAGAGTTAAAAAGTAACTAGAATATATAACTTTTTGAGCTCAAGTACAAACATCCAATCAGAGCATTCAGATTGAAGTATGTTGCGTACATAAAAAAATGCTGCGAAGAAGAAACAAGAGCTGCGATAATAGCTTAACAAGTTCTCCAACAAACACTTCAGCAAAGAACGCAAGAAAAAAACCATGAGGTACAGCCCAACCTTGTTAAAGCATAATTGGCAAGGCTATCATAATTATTTCATGTTAATCGAATTCTGTTTTATCTGATACATCAATAAAACATTTTATTACGTATTATCTTATGAACTAGATTACGTAACATGTTATGAACTACATTAATGCATGCAAACAATACTATTATGTGAATTAATGTGAAACAAAGCAACTCATAATATAAAGACTTAGCATAAATTAAGTACTCGCACACTAAAAAAAAAGGTACTTACATTTAAATTGCTATTTACATCTTCAGATGAAATGGTACTCTTTTCTGACAGCACCGGCAAAGAGCTCTCAGTTTCTGTGGTATCAGTGGAATTTCTATGTTCAGTTTTTTTGGGTCTCTTCAGTTTTTTTCTAATACGACCTACAAAAAGAAAATAAGTTCATTCAAGTTGAGAAATACAAGATTAAGATTGTTTTTTAAAAAGAAGTTTGAATACATGATATGAGCTAAATGTACTTAATTAAAAGTGTGGGGTTTTTTCAAAAAAAAAAAAAAAAAATTTAAAAATTTTGATTTATAATTTTTTTAAAAAACTGAATTCTTGAATAAATATCAAGTATTAAATAACATCAACTAATTTATTTTAGCTTTAAATCAATTGTTATAACCATTTAGCTTAAGACATTGAGACCACGATTCCCAGAGACTCAGGAACAAAGAAAAATAATGATAAAAATCAGATTTTTTTTTTTTAAAAGGTACCTTTATCTGGTGCAGGTTTCGGGGTTTGTTCAGATATTTTCCATGACTTTACAGCTCCCCCCTGCCCACCACTGTAAATAACATCTTTATCTGTCACACTCCACTGAACAGCCAAAACAACATCAAAGTGAGACAAAAAAGTTGCAATACATGTTTGAGTTACCACATTCCAAACCTAAATATATGAAGAGGAAAAAATATTAACAGCTATATTTATATACTTTACTTACTAATTATATTCTTTCATATGAAAATATTTCAAAACAAGTATAGATTTTAAGCACCTACACAAAATGTGCTAAAATGTACACTTTAAAAATAAATTCATTAAATCAAATGCTATAATTCATAAGTTGATTTAACTTTTTTCTTAAAAGAACTGTCTGATTTGAAAAGAAAAATAAGAAATAAGTAATTAACATCCAAACAAAAATTTGCATTAATATTTTAAAGCAATTTTTAAATTTTTTACTTTTTTCATTGGTACAAAAAATGGCATTTAAGTGATTGGTAAAGAATATGACTTTAAACAAGATAATATAAAAAAGAATAGTAGAAAACACAAGTTGACATAGTAATGTGGAATAGTAGATGACAACATTGAGTAGTTGATTTAAACCTTTTCTTTAAAAAAAACCCTGTCTGATTTGAAAAGAAAAATACGAAATAAGTAATTAAACAAGCAAACAAAAAACTGCACTAATCTTTTAAAGCAATTTTAAGATTTTTTACTTTTCTTGTTAGTACAGAAATGACATTTAAGTGATTGGTAAAAAATATAACTTTTAACACGATACTCTAAAAGAAATAGTAGGAAACACACACAGAAGTTATCACAAATACAAAATTAAGATAAAATATGCCAACATCTAACAAAATTTAAATGTCTTTATTGTTATAACCGGACAGAAAAATATCACTTAATTGCCCCTTTGAAAGTTCTGTGTCGATTTGTTCTTTAAATGCATTTAGATTTATTTTACTGAGAAAAAAAATATTGTTAACTATTTTTTTCAGAAAGTACTTTGAGGGAAAAAATAAACAAGAAAATATAAGAAAGATATTTCTTAATTTTTGATCAAGACTTTTTTTTAAAATATTTTTTTTCTCTTCCTAATACCTGGATAATGACCTAGGTCATACAGGCATCTGAAGGGCAGATTTGCTCGCCACTCTTTCAGGGGTACCATAATAGGTGGGCCAACGCTGCTCCCACAGTAAGGACAGATAGTACAGAGAAGAAAAGAACATCCATGCCTTGCCCGGGATTCGAACCCAGAATACTTCTGATGCAGGGGCCGTTCCCTAACCCCCACACAGGCCGGTAGACCTTTTTTTTTTTTTAAATATAAATCCTTCTTTAGAGACAATGCTTTCAAACTGCATTAGTTCTTCCTAGGGATGAAAAAAGGGCAAGGCGCTTCCTTACAGAAAAAGGTACTTTGAACTACTGAATTTGATCCTCAACAATTTTCAAATTATCCTCTTATACTATTTTAAGTATATATTTCAAAAAGTAATTCACACACATTATTGAAATAAGAGAAAAATTTGAAGTTTATAAAAAATAATTAAAGGCATGCTAAATAACAATCTCTCAGCATAATTTTTTTTCAAAAAGATGATTAATCGATAAACAACCGGAAAGCTTTCTTCTATAATTTTAAATGAAAACTATAAAAAAAAAAGAAAATTTAACAGTGGATTTCTTTAAAAAAGTTTTTATTAAAAAAATACAATTTAAAAAGTTCATTAATATGTATAAAAAATTATTAAAATTTGACCAGTTGAAAATAATTCTAACAAAGAAAATATTTGTAATAGTAATCAGAATTAAGCCTATAAACACAGATAACTTTACCAGTGTATCATTATTATTTAAACAGTGGGTTATTTATTATCTTTTTAAAATGTAATATGAGTAAAAAGGCAGTGCTTTTAAGGGATTGTGGCTTATTTTCCCAAAAAGGTTAAAGAGGGTGCATTTATAGGGGTCAAAGGTCAGATAGAGCGGGCCGCCGTTCTAAACCACTGTGTATATCACTGAGAGAAAAAAAGTAAACTTCAAATATACAAACCATTGCTGAGCCATCTTTAGAAGCAGAAGCAAGAAAACCATCACTATGCTCACTCCATGAAAGAGATACAACACGTTTATTATGACCCACCAATTTTTTGATGGGCCTAAGCATAAAGACTTCAGGCTTGGTACCTGCTGAATATAATACTTAATATAAGCTTTTTACATACATAACAATAGCGTTAAAAAAATTAAGCTATTGTATGAAACAAGAATCTTTAGACTCTTATTTAGAATCTAGAAACTTCACAGAAAATTTATAAGAGCTCTTGAATTTAATATAACTAGGGTTCATACCAGCAATAAAAATTTAGCGGTCCAATATGACCACCTAGGTAGTCATTTAGTGGTTGAAAAACTTAAGGTAGTAGACAAAATTGAGGGGGGGCGGGAAATCAAATTTTACAATTACATAATTCATGTTATGCTACAGATCAAAAAATATTAATTGCTATCGATAACACCTAAAAGCAAATTAGGTTATTTATCCCATAATGATAGTACTTAATGAAATTAAGTGAAAAAAAAGCTAAATTAATATTCGTAAGTAGATTCAACATAGAGATTAAAAAGCTAAAACCAAAGAAATAAATACATGAGGAAAACGAGAAAATAAGAACTAACAAAATATTGCATTAAATTATTTAAAATTATAAAATTTTAAATTTAGTCAATTCTAAAAGAGCAAAAAATGTTTTATTGACGAAAAATTATGCTGTCAGTACATAAATGCAAAGAATAGCACAACATGTAAATTTAAAAATTCAAGATATAATTCAAAATGTTTTGTACCAGACACTTTCAGTTAAACTCATTTAAATGAAATGCATTAGAATTCCATATGAAATGAATAATAAAATTAGTACAGCAATTTTTTCAATGCAAAATTTTTTTTCTCGATACTATTTTGTAAATACTATTCAGTACTATTTATTTTGTTTAAAGGCAAACAAATTTGTCCACCATGCATATGATTTTAGCGACATTTGTAGAACATTTGGCGACAATTGTCACTATGTTGTCTTACTGGCACAAACCCTAAATATAACAATTTAAAAAAATTTCTAATTGAAAAAGACTCTGCGTCTAGTTAAAGATACGAGAATGGAATAAGGTACAGATTTGATATTTGGTTGATTTTAGTCACTATACGCCAGTATGAAGACACAAAAATATTTTTAATTTTTTTACAATTTTGATTCTGCCATTTTTATAGTGTAAAAATGAAGATATTTTAAATTTACAAACAGCTTGATATAACTATAAAAACAAATATTTTAATCTAAATAACTTGCAATCACTGATTAAAATTTCAACCTATGAAAATATAAGAATAAAAGGAAACTGGATTTCATAAGAGAAAAATACATTCTTTTAATACAGTAGAATCCAGGGTTGGCAAGATTTTGCCGCAGGTGGAAAAAACCATGGTAAATACCGGTAAAAACCGTCCTGGCAAAAACAGGTTTTTGCCAAGCAAAGTGGCAAAAAGTGGCAAAAACCTATATTTTCCAAGATGAGAGGACAAAAACACATTTTTGATACAAAATTATTCCTAAAATTGAAATATATACTATAAATATAAATAATTACAAAAAAATTAACAAAACTATTATTCCATAATTAAATGATAATGTATCATTTTAGTAGTTTAAAACATTATTGATTAGAAAATTTGTGATTATTCTCTTTTTTCCAGTGAAATGAACTTATTTTTAAATTAATACAAATATAATTTAAAGCATAAAATATCTATCAACATGTGTAGTTAATTATTGTACAAATAATAATTTTTTATAACAAATAATAGTATTATACAAATAATAATATTTATTTGTAAAAAAACATTTATCTTAGGATTCTAAAATGAAAAGAGATCAAAAACTTTCAATCTTTTAAAAATTATTACCCTTAGGTATATTAATTATTAATATGTTAAAAATAATTTTTTCATGTAATGTATCAAAATTATTATTCCTTATGACTGATTTAAATTTGTTTCAAGTATTTTGTAATAATATTTAATCAGCATTCAGCAATTTAGATAATTTGGTTTTTGCCGGTTTTTACCAGTTTTTACCAGGTTTTTGCCACTGTCCTGGCAAAAACCCCTTTTTGCCGGCAAAAACTCCAACCCTGGTAGAATCATACTAATTAAGATTACTGAACAAGGTGCTCACAATACTCAGAGAATAAAATTCCTTGATTTTTGTATCTAATGCAATGAGTTGTAATATTAAATTTTTATTATAAATTTTCATTTTTTTTCCATACAGAAAGTATAAAACTTTCAATCGCTTTTGAAGTTAAAAAATATTACAAGAATAAACTAAAAAAACTTATCACATGCAGTTCCAAGATAAAATAAATGATACACATTTATTTTATTTTATGCTGCTGCTATTTATGACATATCAAAGAAAACAAGAAGTTTTAGTTACAATGGGAAAGATTTGTTATCATTTAGAATAAATATCCATAATAAAATACTAGTTTGAAGGCAAATATTTTTAATTTTGATAATGCAATATTTTCTAATAAATCTTAAATTAACTTTTCGCAAAAAAATAATTCTACACAATTTTACAAATGTAATAAATATAAATGTTAATAAAGGTGAATTCTTTTTAAGCAAAAATCTATAGATATTTTTTTAAAATCAAAACTAAGTCTCAGAAAATATCCCTTAAAACGTGTATCAATTTTATTTTATTTATTTATTTTTATATATTGGATTTTTAGCTACCTCACACTCAAATTAATTCATTTTTCATTAATTCAGTATTTTAATTAAATTCCATAATATTTTCCTGTTTCTCTGATTATTACAAAGTGATAAAATTCATTGACTTTCCCTGATCTGTGACTTTCTTAAAATGTTAATAATTAGTCTGTAAAAATAAAAATTCATAAAATGTACAATAACATAGAACAAAACAAAATTCTGAATAATTTTAGAAAGAAAAATATATAAATACCCAATATCATAGCTGTATCAAAAATGTAGATTTCGTTATCACTTCCAGCACAAGCCAACCATGATTTTAAAGGTGATCCAGCAGGTGACATATAAGTCGTTTCGGGATGCCAACGAAGAGATTCTACAGATTTCATCGGTACAATCAGTCTTCCAAGAAAATTCAGACTGGCATCATATAATTCAACTAACCTAAAGAAATAAATTAATAAAAGATATTTTAATTAAAACAATTTTAACTTTTTTAGCAAAGGTGGTTCTCACAAACTTTAGATATAATCGGAAAACTTTAGTTTTTAATTCAGTTTTCAGTCTATTTCAAATTGCAGTTATTGTGGTGCATATTATGGGTATACACTTCAGACAAAATCTCTATAGTGGTGCATAGAATATGTACACTCGTCGTGTATATTTAAATATTATGATTGACTATTAAAACTCGAAATTTCAATAGAATACAATGCGAAAATGATTTCGTGGTATGTATATTACCGATACAGAAATGATGGGGTAAGAACAGAAAATGTTTCAGCAGAAATAGCATTTTGCCTCAGGTAAAAGAATTAATTTGTCTCCCTTTGCCTCAATAAAAATATGGAATTTCTTTTTTCCAATGGAGATTTCTAATTACTGGTATAATTGACCGACTTACACGCGGTTTTTGTATTTGTTGGATAAATTATACAACCTAATATAAAATAATAGCAATTCCTTAATTTTCAGATGTATATACAAGAGATCATGTAACTAAAATAAATAATACCAGGGAAGAAAGTGTTCATCTAAAAATTAAATAAATCTTTACATCTTTTTAATGTCATTTCTACTGATATTTAATGGTTTTATCACAAAATATGTTTTTAAAAAAAATAAAAATCTGTATAACTATTATTATCAATAGGTAACAAGGGTAATTGCTTCACGAAAAAAAAATTTTTTTTGAAACTTCAGCTGAAAAAAGTGTATGTAGACAAATATATTCATCGATTGTAGTAATTTCTGCTTTTGAAAAATTATAAACTCTAATTATAATTTTCATAAATGAGAAATTTTCATAATTTGTTTTCATTTTATAATAATTTTAATATTTAAATATTAAAGTAAAAATGAACAAAATCTTTTGCACTTTCGGCACACTTTGTCTCAACTGTATCATCCTTACCAAGTACTGTTAAGTATTTATTATTGGGGAATGAAGGGGTTCGTGGTCCAAAACTTACGTACGTCATGACATACATAAGCAGAAGACAAAAAACGTGAAAAACTGATGGCCAAATCATTTCATTTCTAGCTGGTTTTTGTGAGGCGTAAAAAAAAGCTCTAACTGTTTTTTATTATAAACTATTCGTCACTACTTATTTTATCATAGATAAAAGAAACAGTCACACATATATATATATATATATATATATATATATATACGTACACACACACAATTACAATGCCCCGCGGAGGATTTCCAAAATTTAAATCAGAGTATAACTGGTTAAGCAGATAGAGGGCATAAAAAACATTATAAGAATTTTATAAAAATAATATAGTACAAAGAATATTCTACTTTAACCTTTTTGTTAATATAAATACAAAATTTATTAGAAATATCAATGAATTCTAGAACTTCTAAAAGCATCAATGTTTCATACCTAACTATGTTGAGTGAGTGACACATACCACCGAAAGTCTATGTACCCTTAAAAATATAATAAACATACCCTTTGTAACTTCCAACACAGAATAGGGTATAGTCGAAATTCCAACAAATTTCAGAATAGCTATGATTTGAATCATGATATTCAAGGGCTTTTTCTGTAAGTTCATCAAAATCCAATGCTTTTGTCTTAGGATTATGTTCTTTGTTCACATAGACGGTACCACCACCACAGGAATATAAATAAAGTTCACCAGGTTCTATAAATAGAAAATAATATAATTTAGAATTTATTTATCGAGAAATAAAAATTCCCAAATGAAAATAAATGCATCAGGGCAAGGATGCACCATTTTATTTGGAGAACAGGCACAAGAATTAGCAAATATATGGTCTGAAAAAAAAACATTCAAATTCAAGAAGAATATAGATGCAATAAAAAAAAAAAAAAACTACCAAAAATACTGAAAATTTAAAGGGAATATGTCTAGAAACACAACAGTAATTAATGTTTCATATAGACAGATAGACAAAATTAAATAAATATTCCTTCCCTCAAGACATCCTATCTATATAGAATAGTAATTAATGTTCTACATAGATAGATAAAAAATATTCCTTCCCTCAAAACGTTCTATCTATATAGAACAGTAATTATTGTTCTATATAAATAGATAAAATTAAAAAAATATTCCTTCCCAAGACATCCTTTCTATATAGAACAGTAATTAATGTTCTGCATAAAAACTAAACTCAGCGTCGCGACAGCCCTAGAGGGCCAAGGCCTACTGCGCCCATCTCAGTTTTCCTGACCTTGGGCTCTGGGGTGCAGAAGCAGATGTTCTGGTCAGCCGAAAGCGAAACCCCCAGTGTTTAGTTCCCAAGCATGCTTGGTACTCATTTATCAACCCACTGAAGTGATGAAAGGTTGAGTCAACACTGTCCGGCCCGAGAATCGCACCAGGTACCTGTGGCACGGCACTGCGGCACCGGGCGTCAATGTTCTACATAGATAGATAAAATTAAAAAAATATTCCTTCCCTCAAGACATCTCATATAGAACAGTAATTTATCTTCTATATCGATAGATAAAACTAAAAAAATACTTGACTTGAAAAAGACTTGAAAAAAAAAACCTCAACACAGCTTGATAATTTAAAGCAGTCTGTCTGGGAGCAGCCTGCCTAAAGTAAGCAGACAATTTATACTTGCCAGGCATGCAAGCATTTTTGCTAACTATAATCTATAAAGCACAAAAATCTATAAAGCACTAAAATCTATAAAGCACTTATAAGTTTGGTTTCTTAACATAAAAACAAACACTGATGAATTTTGAAATAAATTTTACTTTTCTAAGCAATCTCAAAAATAGAACTATGGTTGAGTGACTTAAAAAAAAAAAATTAGAGCTGCAAGAGTTAATTGTTTATTCTAAAATGCAAAATACCATTAAAATTTTTTTCTCTCACAGGAATGAAAAAAAGGACAAGATTTATATGTTGAAACATTCATAACTTTACAATAGGGTCCATTACATATTATAAATTCTTATACATAACAGGGATAAGAAAAAGAAAACCTTCAATAAAACTGAACTAAAAACTACAAACAATGACAATTAATTATTAATGAGACAAAAAAAAAGATACAAAAGAAATTATCGAAATATATGATAACAGCAAGTAATATTTTAAAAAATTTAAAAATTGGAATATGACTAACAGTGAAATTAGAATATCAAAAAAATAAAAACTTTCTTAAAGTGAAGGCAAAGTAAAAGAGTGGCAAAAAATAATGATAACAATAAGGAAGCTTCTTGTACTTTTTTTTACTCGAAACTTTCTTTTACTTTTTTGCACAGTAAAATGGGTTTTTTTTCCTTTTACACAGAAATTTTCAAAATTTTACATACATAAGTGTACAATGTAACATTTACAATAATGAAAAAAAAAATTAGATATCTTTTTAATGATCCTTAAATCTATTTTAAGGTTTCATTTAAGACCAAATTCCATAGTTTCTGGTTAAGGGTGATCATTAAATATTTTAGTAACTACTAAAAAAATAAATAAAATGACAAAACATTAAAATTAATAACCTGAATTAGTAGCCTTAGCACAGGGTCCCCAAACCAAACTGTACACTGTACCAGTATGATGAGTTTCAAAGCTATACAAAAGTCTAAAAAGAAAAATATATTTGATCAAAACTTTGAATGACTGAAAAATAGAATTTAAAAATACATCTAAGCAGTATACATCTATAAATAAAACTAGCATATTTACTTTTTCCTAAAAGTATCTACAATTCCTACTCTTCCTTCATCTGTAGCATAAGCAAGAATATTCTCTGATCGGGGATGCCATGCAGCCTAAAACAAAATTCAACAATCAAAATTGAACACTTAATAAATGAAAAATCATTAGCATAGCTGCATCTTTATATATATTATAATATAAATCCTAGAAGCAGAGTTCTCCCTAAGCCTTTTTAAAAGGGCTGCAAGCCCTGAATGCCCTTTGATACCTATAACTGAGCCCTCCAGGTCCTTTTTGTAAAAAATAAGCCGCAATCTTTTAAAAACACTGCCTTTTTATTTTATTTTTTCACTAAAAGGATGTTTCTTTAACCACCTGTTTCATTGAAAATCCATTTTAGATATATTAAGTTATTTATAGTTATTTAACTTAAATTTTTAATTCCATTCCTTCATTTTAGTAAGATATTTGTTTTGTTGCCTAGTTATCATTCTAGTTAATCTAGTTAACATTCACAGGATGTTCAGCACCAGAGATATTCACATATCTTATTTGTGGGATATACTTATAATTTTTTTAATGCTTATAAATTTTACTATTATTTTTTATAAAATAAATATCTTTTATTTAAAATAAACACCCTTAAATGTTTAATTTCTCATAGTTTTCAGTTTAAAATATAACATAATCTGTCAAGTTGTTTACCAATTAATCCTTTTTTTTTTGAAGAAGAAGAAGAAAATTTATACACAGAATTTATTTTAGCATGCTTTTAATTATTTTCCTTTAGCATGCTTTTAATTATTTTCCAAAAGCTTCAAATTTTTCTGTTATTTTAATAATGTGTGAGAATTATTATGGTACATATACACATAATATAGTATAAGAGTGTAATTTAAAAATTGAAGATCAAATTTAGTTATTTCTTAATGTTATACATTTTGATAAACTTAAATGGTGGTAAGTGAGTGACCTTTCAAAACTAAGTGCTTTTTCCTGTAAGGAAGCCCCCCCCCCCCGCCCTTTTTTATTCCTAGAGCAAACTCTGCTAGAAGTAAGTTCTCTTAGCAGATATTAAGGAAAATTAATGATCGCCATCAGCCACAAAGCAATTCAATATAACAAGTGGAGATTGAAAAGTCTCCTGCCATTTGTCGAAAAAAGATGCAAAACAATAAAATGCCCCCCATGTGCACTTTATTACTTTATAATAAATATGGAATTATTATAAATATTTTGTAATATTCAGGAAATTACTTTATTAAACCCTTTTTTCTTCATTGAGAACATCATAATTTTTACCCTATTTTGAGAAAAGAAATGCTTTACACGCTATCTACATCGACTGTTTCTTTTTTTTAAATAGTTTAAAACCGATATTTTTTGAAATGTTAACCACTGTTAAAAATACTACAACAGGTCAATGGCTAGTAGCAAAATTTCCTAATTTAACCTTATATTAGTAAGATAAAAAAATGAAATGAAATGAACATACTGTCATTATTTTAGTTTTGAAGTAAATATATATTGAAGTAACGTTCAATCTATTTGACTGGGAACATCCATCATAAACTTTTAAAATGCCATCTCCATTGCTGATTGAGAGCAAATCTAGAAAAATAAAATACAGATACATAATAGAAATTAAAATCAGAAGAATATCTGCATAAATTCTATCCACTGCTTCAATATATAACAGACAAAACCTCACCATAAGCCCATTTAACAAGAAGAATAAATGTAACCCTAATTATATTAATTACCCCGTAAAAAATTTTATAGCAATTTCCTCATTTAATTTAATATAATGGAATAACTCTGAAAATTTTAACATTTACAGTAATAACATTTAAGTACAGAGTAACACAGATAATCAAATTAAAAAAGAAAATATAAGAAGATGTATGCAAATTAAATAAGTAAGTCACTTTTAAAAACAAAAAGCTTGAAAATTAGATGGTTATAGATTATCTAGAAATTATAAATCATTTTTTGGATGTTAATATGTAATTCACATTATAAAAATATATACATATTTACACTAATATTGTCAAATAATACTATGGAAAAGCAATCAATATGAAAACAATTCATCTCTAATAAACTGTAATAATTATGAAATGACAAAATTTAGGAAACTATTATATATGAGACCGTAAGAATAACGATGTAAGCTAGGTAAAGATGAACCGTCAAAAATAAATTTAATACATAGTTAGTTTTTAATTGTTTAGAACTACAATATACCCTTTGCAAACAAAACACATTTAGATGTTAATCTTGTAGTTCGGAACCCAAGACTTAAAAACCAAATTCATTCTTTATTTTTATATTAAAGGTAAGAATTAAGAGAATTACAAAATATTTCTAACATTAGGAAATAATTTAATATAGAAATGTCATCTTGTCTTCAAGTTTATTAATTTGCATATGTTTAAATTTTTTTTAAAAATTATATTTAAATATAAAGTTTAATTTGTTATCATAATCTGATTGTTTTCACTTATTGATGATTTAAGCTTATGCTTTGATATTCTAGTTGCCAGGATAAATTTAGTGACTATTGATATGACCAGGGAAAAAGTACCAAAATATGAGCAGATTCCTATTTTCAGGCCTACTCAGGTTTGTATCAGAATATTCTGATCATTTTGATACCAAATCTGTTCAGATTAGGTGAAGAGAGATTAGAAAAAGTTTCATTGCAAAAGCTTTAAGCTATGTAGAAGGAAAAAAATTATGTTTGATACCACACATTGATTTATATTAAGCTTCCAAGAAACACCTTTACTACTAACAAAAAACAATAAGCTAAAACTTCGATTCCTAAAGTATTTAATGGTAAACAGACAACATACTTTTTGACAAAAGCAAATCCAATCAAAAAAATATATATAAATTTTAAATAATTCGAAGTTTTGAAATAAGTTTATATTTTGAAAAAAATTTAGTTCGTATAAAATATTCTGCATGCTTACACATAAGCATGGTTCAAACTAAGCCTGCAGTTAATATAAAAGTCTTTCTTCAAAAATAAATAAATAAATAAACAGTTTCGGAATTAAAAACTTTTTTGTTTCAATGAGAAATAATAAAAAGTGCTTAAAAGAATATTTTGATTAAATTCAACCTTAAGTTAACTTTTATTCTTAATTCAATTATTATAATTATCACCTTTCAACCATTAAAAAATAAAAAAATCTGCAAAATTTTGAAACAATTGTCAATTTATTTATTTAGTTTGAAAGAAAAGAGGTGATTTTTAATTAAGATTTTTTTTTTTATCAAACATTTTAAAAAGTAAAACATTTTTCCAACAGCCAGTAGTGGGTAATGAAGATTGATTAATGCTCAAAAAAATTGTTATTTCTTAATCAACAGCTTGATAATGGTAATTAACATCAGCATTATGAACAAGAAGCCTTTAATTCTCAGGTAAGTTGATCTGATGGACTTCAAGTCACAACTGACAATCAAATCTCAGTCATTCACCAATTTATAAATTATTTGGGAAAGCCACAATTTTAGTATTTATAGCATTTTTATTTAGTTTAATACTACGGAAGATTTTAAGACTTAATCCCTAAAAATAAAATAACCTAAATAACAAACAAATAAGTAATTAATTGAATAATTGATAACATTTCTTACTTGGATTAATTCTGGAAACTGATAGATCATATACAAATCCCATTACAAATAAAAAATTGGTTACCAATTCCTTTTTTAGAATATCAAGTTTAGTAACCTAAAAAATTTTAATATGAATTAATTATAACACAAAAATACTGAAACAAAGCAAATAATCAGAAGCAATTAATAACAAACATTTTATTTATTAATTACTTTTACAATTTCATAATAATAATCATCGGTACAAGTTGAAACAACTAACATGATAAATTCAGATATACAACAAATGCGAAAATTAAAAATTACCACTCTAACTTAATAGCATTCCTTATTTAGAGGAATCAGATGGAGTGAAATTTCAGTCTTTACTTTGAATTTTTCTGTCTTTAACGATTTGGGCATGTTCTACCTTTGTATTAAATCTTGTATAAAGGTTAAATTCTTGATAATAAAATTTTAAGACCCAAAAAATACTAAGTGGCAAAGGCAATTCAACATACACAACAATGCAAAAATAAAGTTTACATTCTCATTTGCTAAAATAAATGCTTCTACCAGGTTTACAGGAAAAAAATTTTAAACTTAGAAACTTTTTTCTAAAGGGTATTGGATGTTATGACAAAATTGAAAACTTGATGTTGATGTACAGTGCGCCCCCCCCCCCCAAAAAAAAGAAGAAGAAGAAAAAAATAGAAAATGGACTTCCAAGAATAACTTTCAATCTAATAATAGGATCTTCAAGTTCTAGAACTTGAACTTAAAGGTTCGAGGGGGTGTGATCTCAAATATGTTAATTAATTCATGTAGAGAATATTTTAAGTTACATTTAAATCAAGACAAAGATATTTTAGTTACATTTGAATCAGGCACAAAAAGGTACTTTCTCTGATTAAACATACCTTTTTGTCAACAGATTCGGATTTCTAAACGCCAAAAATATAGAGGGTAGCTGCAATTTAGGAAATATGGTCATCAATATAAAAAATTTACTTTTTGTGTATTTCACCATTTCTCAAGAACATTTAAAAACAAATTTTTAAAAATTGTTTGCACACAATTGTAAAATTCGTTTATCTAAAAATAATTTTATGAACAAAAATAACTTTTATAAAATATTTACTACTTCTTATTACATTATTTTCCAATAATAGTCTAAAAAATTTTAAAATTTTTTACATCATTTTAGAGTAAGTAATTTTGCATGGCAAAATACAAAATTAGAGCAAAATTAGTTGAATAGTGTTTGAGAACTCAAATTTTAAATATATAATGCTTTTCAAAATTCAATTTCTTAGAAACTATTAAAAAGATTTCGCAACAATTATTATTTTGTCATGTAAAATTGAATACTTCAAAAATTATGTAAAACATTGTGTACTTTACAATTCAAGATTTTTTTCGACTATAAATAAAAAAAAAAAACATTTATTAAACTTTATTTTTTGCATAAAATTATTTTTTAATAAACAGATTTTATAAATGTGCGCAAAATTTTTCTAAATTCGTTTAAAAATTTCTTGAGATATGGTGAAACACACAAAAAGTAAAATTGACATTTTGGGGTCCAAACTTTGAATTGCGCACCTGACCAAATTATGGAGACCATATTTCCAATATTACAGCCACCTGCAATATTTTGGAGGTTCATTGAACCATTAAGATTCAGTGCTAGAACGTGAAGATCTGATCATTATATCCAAAGGTGGTTATTCGAGGTGGTCCGAAGTTCAAGTTATTAATTCATTTATATACATATACACTACCGGTCAAAAGTTTGCGAAAATTTTGAAATCTACGAAAAAATGGTCTAAATTTAAATGTTCATAGAACTGCGAAAAATCATTCAAACTGCATGAAAATTTGATATGTTCTAAAGTGAACCCTCTACATTTAGTTACATATGATCAAATTGCAATACTTTATTTTTTGCGAACTGAATCCAGCTTTTCATCATGGGTTGTTTCTATGGTGAAAAAAGTTGTTAAGTTTGAACACCTGCCAAACTTGCAAAAAAAATGTTTATACTTTCTGTTAATAGAAAATAGTTATTTCAACCGTTCTATGTAAGCCCTAAAAATTTCAGATCGATTTGATTTTTTTTGACGAAGTTATAGATTTTTGAAAAGCATGTGTACTTTTTTCGATTTTTGAGCATTCCACATATGAGGTCTTTTGGTCTATACATCTTCTACCAAAGAACTTTTTAATTTTAATGTTTTCTATATTTTCAACTAATTAATATTGATTATGAAACAAATATTCTTATTCATTATTATTCTAGATTCTTTGTAATTACAAAGAATTTATTACGAATATAATTTAAACAATATCTCATAAATGTCACATTTCATCGAAAATTTCTTTGTTCTTGCAAACGATGCTCTGATATTTCGAATCGAAATCAGTTATGGGACATTTTAAAACAGGAATGGAACTCTATATCACTTGAAGTGATTAATGGTTTGTTAGATCAAATGCCACGCATATGTAAGGCTATAATAAAAGCAAAAGGTGGATGGTTCAATTAATCTAAGATTTAAATGTTAATTTATTTAATTACAAAATACGAATAAAAATATGTTAAATATTTGACCTGTTGTAAATAAAATAGTTTAGTAAAAATACAAATTTTTTATACTATTGATATTATTTTTTTAGAATTATTTATGTAATTTTTGTTATAACTTTTTATTTTAATTTAATGTAAAGTAAAAATATCACAAAACTAATACATATAAGCAATAAATATAAACAATAATAGTTACATTAATGAATAAGAGTATTTGTTTTATAATAAATATTAATTATTTGAAAATATAGAAAACATTAAAGTTTAAAAGCTCTTTGGTAGAAGAGGTATAGACCAAAAGACTGCATATGTGGAATGCTCAAAAATCGAGAAAAGTACACATGTTTTTCAAAATTCTGTAACTTCGACAAAACAAATCGAAACGATTTGAAATTTTGAGGGCTTACACAGAACGGTTCAAATAACTATTTTCCATTAACAGAAAGTACAAAAAATTTTTTTTGCAAGTTTGGCAAGTGTTCAAACTTAGCAACTTTTTTCACCATAGAAACAACCCATGATGAAAAAATGGATTCAGATCGCAAAAAACAAAGTATTGCAATTTGATCATATGTAACTAAATGTAGAGGATTCACTTTAGAACATATCAAAGTTGCATGCAATTTGACTGATTTTTCGCAGTTCTATGAACATTTGAATTTAGACCATTTTTTTGTAGATTTCAAAATTTTCGCAAACTTTTGACCGGTAGTGTATATATTGCACAATTTACTTACTCTCAAAAAATTCTGAATCAAGAGCTTAAAAATTATTTTTAGAATATTTCTAGAAGAGGAAGAAAAAAAAAGGTTTCAAAATAGACTTAACATTTTTGGACAAACGATAAAAAGTTAGAATTTATTACTCTTCTTAACTCTGTCAGGAAAGTGATTGCTGAAAGAATAAATTATCTGAATTTTTTTCTGAAAGCAAATCTAGCACATCAAAAAGATATTACTCAAATACATTATTCAAATTTTGTTTGTCGTAATAATATCAGAATTTTAAAAACTATGAGAAAATCAATTGTATTAACTGAAAAAGAATAAAAAAATTTAAATATGACTTTATGACAATATAAAAGTTATAACGGAAATGCGTGATTCAACATTATGTTGTAATATCATATTAAAAATAAATTTAATCTAGTTATTGACAAATAAAAAAAGGGGCAAATATATCCCATTTATTAAATGATTCTTCTGTTACAAATCCAAATTTGTAATAAAAGTTCTACTTAATTTAAAAGAGATGAGAAAAACACCATTCTTTCTAGCGAATGATCACTGAAATGTTTGCTATCTAGGAATTACTTTATAGAGTATCAATTTTATTGCGTTATTGGTTTATTAATTGTAGTCGAAGTTGGTATAGAATTTTTTCCGTCTCAAGTTCTTGAAGTTTATCCAAAGTTGCTTTTTTGTTTAACAAATCTGTGAAAAAGTCATTATTGCAAATGAATGAGAACTTATGAAAAAAAGACGGTACTGGTTTTGACAGAATATATGTCTTGTTAACGAGGTTTTGCGTAAGTAAAAAAATTTCAAAATGCGAATTTTAGATCAGCAGAATTCCAAAAATTTATTGTAGAAATATACATTATTGATTCGCAAAAGTCCATGAATCAAAAGTTTTTTGATTCGTGCAATTCAGTGATTAGCGGAAGAATCAAATTCCTGCTCTATATTTTTCCACAGCTTTTAACATTTATTTAATTTAGATAAAAATAATCTTGAATAAGAGCAATATAAAAAAATATATAATTTCATACCTTAAATGAATCCCAGCAATATAAATATTCTCTGTTAGAAGAGAGGAACAGAGCAATAGGATACCTAATATTATTTTCAGAATTTTTCATCAAGTATGAAACAAATTTGGAGTTTTCAGATTTCATTGAGATTTCTCCAACCTCTCCCCTGAAATGAAACAATACTATTAACACTTTGGAAAAAAAATTAGTGAAACATAATACAAGGTATTAAAATATTACATTTTAAAAATAAGAACAATTTATCAGCTTTGGTTAGTGGGATAACAGCAAAGATATGTTGGTCGTATCTATTTATTCTGAGTAACATTTTGATTGCATAGATTTAAACTTAAGATACAACATAAGGTAAAAAGAAAAATAAGTTAAGACTGATTTAAGTTACTAAGTGAAAACTAGGATGTTTCATCTAAAAAAAGAAAGATTAAGATTATAAAAAATTGATTAGTAAAAGTTAATTCAGGCTAAAATAATGGTCAAAATTTTTAGAGTCCTAAGTTTATTAATTGTTAAAAATTTAGCCTACATAGTTTTGACAATTTAGTGAAAAGGTTTACACACATGGCATGTACAGAATAATTAGAATATATATAATTTGAGCATAAGATAATTTTAAAGGCACTTGATTGTTATTAAATTCAAGTGGGAAAAGAAATAAAAAAAGAACCCCCCTGAAGAACTTGAGATGTCACCCTGTTTGTTCGTCCCCTTCTACATTCAAGCAGCAAAAAAAAAATAATAAATAAATGGAAAGACATGAAAAAGAAAAGACTTTCGTAGCCTCAACTTTCGTTGTTAATGGTCTCCGTTTATTGGCCACGGACGGGTGGGTTAATTCATTTCTGGTCGAGGGAAAATTATTGCAGCGGTGGCTCTGCTTTTAGTACTGAAAACAAAACCTTTCTGCTAATCGATCTCAGCTTGAAGGGTAGGGTTGTTAAAAATTAAAGTGCCATAAAATTGGGGCTTCATTACAGTGCCAAACAATGAAAATGAATAAATACACTCATGAATATAACAATTATTAAATCACTGGCTATATTACAACTTAATTATTATCAACAATTGACTGTATTACTTAATACATAACAATGTGTAAAAGAGCCACTTAAAGAGAGCAACAGCTTATAGATGTCATTAAATACTGTATTTAAAGTGTGTAGAAAATATTTTAATCTGCCTATCATAAAGCCAATAATTTTAAGTGTAAAATAATTAAAGGTATAAAAAATTAGTAAAATTGCTGAAATGTTTATAATCTATTAGAAAACATACTTGGTATTAACACATATAATGACATCTGGTTTAGAAGGATGGAACATTCCAAACAGTCTTTGGGTTTTTTTATCGTCATTCCTTGATTTTGTATGAGGAGCATAATAAGTATTTTGGGGTGAATTTTCTCCTAATTTCCACAAACGCACAGACAGATCCAAGCTGAATGATAGCAGCTGTAAAAGAATTTAAGTATTTTAACTAAATACATTTAGTTCGATATACACAGTAAAAAAAAAGGGCAAAATACATACAAACATAATCTGATAAACCAAAATAATAAAAAATTTAACAACTTGCACTAGAAGGATGTGCCATGCATTTCAAGGTGATTTTTCACGAAATTGTTAAAAAATTAAACAAGATTTTAAATGTCCCCCCCCCCCAAAAAAAGAAAACTTTATTTAAAAAAAATATTGCTAATTTTGAAAGATAAATCTGTATATATTTCTTGAGAGAGTAGAATTAATTCAGGATAAGTCTCAGTAAATAAAATAATTAAACTTGAACAATTTTTAACAGAAATAAAAAATTGCACACGAATTGAAACATGACATAAAATATCTGAGTCAATTAAACTGATTAAAAATGCATTTTTCATTAAAATATAATGAAAAGAATTCTTTTTTAACCCTCAAAATCATTTGGATACACGAATGCTTGTTATTCAATTGAAACTAGAAAAAAAATTCACTTCCAACTGTGTGAGGGAACAATGAAGCAAATAAAAAGAACAAATATTTAAGGACATATTTAAGTAATGAAGCAGGGGTCTGTCAAGGTTTTTCTGAGAGGTACCTATTTTGTGAAAATTTAGACATAATTTGAGAAAAATTAAAAATTATATTTAAAAATCCAACACAAAAATATGGCAAGAATATGGATTTATCATTTCTTAAGGAATAAAAAATAAAATTTTATGAAATTTTTTTTGTGAAACTACTGTTTTTCCTAAAATTAAATTTGTGAAACTACCGTTTTCCCTAAAGTTGAATTTGTGAAAGTACCGCTAAACGGTAGTAAATTCAGTCTGGACAGACCCCTGTGAAGTATACATAAATTCAAGAAACAAAAGAAAAAGCATCCCGATATGTAAAACAAAACCATTTTAATTATTCAATAGTTTACAGAGAATTAAAAAGCAAAAATAAGCATTTGTTTTTTAAACAGTTGCTAAATATGAACTTCATTATGTTTTATTAAACAAGAACTTAATAAAAGGGTTCAAAAAAATATTAATCTATTAAAATCCCAATTTCCACCAACAACATTTTTTCATAGATGATAATGGGAAAGCAAGTATTATCCTATGATAGACTTTGAAATTTACACTGCTGAAAAGTAATAAGTTTGCACTGAAAAAAAATGTTTAGTCCTAAAAATTAAAAAAAGTAATACATTAATTTTCTTTGCAGCAAAAATTAAATAGGCAATAATGTATCTCACCATGTCAGAAAAATCATGGCTCCAAGAAATATCTGTAATTTCAGCATGATGGGCTTTGAGCTTGTGAACTAAATTTTCTTGAACAATATTGATAACAGATATAACACCATTATAGTGCCTGCAAAAATTATTAATATTTGTACATCATAAAATAAACCAAACAAAACATTAAAAAAAATCATTCAATTTTATAACAGTATTTTAAAGTAGGCTCCAAGATTCATGGCTAAAAGAAATATCTGTAATTTCAGCATGATGAGCTTTGAGCTTGAGAACTAAATTTTCTTGAACAACATTAATAACAGATATAATACCATTATAGTGTCTGCAAAATTTACTAGTAAAAAGAAGTATAATTATTGTGTCAAAGAGTGGATATTCAGGTGTGCAATTTGAATTTCCTGTATCATAGTTAAGTTCAAAAGTTTAAAAATTTTATGTGAAAAATCAACAGGAATAACAGAAGAAGAAAAAAGATCAGTTTAAAGCAAAACGAGCGTGTCAAAAAGTAATTACACAAACGACTCCTATACAATTCAAATTTCCCATTTCTTCAAAATATCATATGAAAACGTCAGGTTTTAAAAAACCATGGATAACAGAAGCAATAACTGAGAAAAAGTTGATCGAAAAAACAGAGGCATCGCCATGTTGAAAGTGATTAATAAATACACAAATTGAATTTTGTGTCGTAAAAAAATTGGAATCTTAAAAACAATGAAAAAACCAATTGCGTTAACTGCAAATGGAAAGAAAAAAAAATATTGAAGAACGGATTTACAATGGTATAGAAGGAGTTGAAATTTTCATGTCATAACATCATATTAAAAATTCTATCTAATTATAGCCAAATAAAAAAAGGGGGCAAATATACAATATTAATAAAATAATTCTTCTGTCACTAATTGGAATTTGCAACTCATTAAAATTAAACTTTAAAAAAAAAAAATAAATAAAAAAAAAACATTTTTTTGTTAACAAACGATCATTCAAATGTTTGCCATTTCAGAATTACTTTTAAGGTTATCAATTTTATACTTTTGTGTTTGCCTCAGTAGTTCATTAATTCAAGCAAAAGTAACTATGAAATTTTTTTTAAAAAAAAATAGTTTTCTAAAATCTTAATCTGAAATTGAAATCTTAATCTTAATCTGAGTATCTGAAATTGGACTTTTCTAAAACAAACCTGTTTAAAAGCAATCGTTATCACGCTTGAATAAGAACTTAGAAAAAAGAAAGAGGGTACTGGCAAGGACGGTGCAAAATGTCTTATTCACAAGATTTTACATAAGCAATAAAATTTAAATTTTAGAATAGCAGGACTTCAAGAAAAATTTGTCAGAATATAAATTATTGATTGGCAACAGTCCGCAAATCAACGGTCTCGAGATTCACAGAATTCCACGCATTAGCAGAGGAATCACATGCTTGATAATAAATTATAGAAATAAGTTGAATAGAGTCGTGATGTCTCAGGGGATAGAACGTTCGCCTTCCAATGAGGTAAACCGGGTTCAAATCCCAGTGATGGTGAGTTGAAACAAATTCCGCATTCGGCTTACACCAACCACAGTGCTGACGTAAAATATTCTCATTAGTAGAAGGATCATGGGTTAAAGTTCCCTTGCTGTCAGGCTAACCATGAGAGGTTTGGGGTTTTTTCCTCTCCATGTAACGCAAAGTTCCATCTAAAAGTCCTCAATGAAGGCAAATTTCTCCCAATACTTAATCCAGGAGTTCTCATTCCCTTTGGATTGGGTTCAAAATGACATGGCTACGGAGTTGAACTTTAGAAGTTGTAAACCCGAAAAATTGTGTTGGCTGTTTAACAACGGTTATAAAATAAAAATAGGCTGAATAAAATGTGTAAACCTAAATAAAGTTTCACTATTAGATATTCTTTTTAAAAATTAAAGAAAGACTTTTTTCAAAAGCATGTTTACAAATTCTTAATGATATTTTCTTTTCTCCCTATGGAACCAGTGGAAGAAAATTAATTTTGGGACCTTTAAAAAATTACAATTTGTAGCAAAATATACATAATTTAGATCTTTTGATGGGTCGCTCAAAAGTCTTGGGCCTTGGTAATTTTCACTGGCTCCATGCCGTATCTACAGTCTTGTGCTTCAATAAACACTTGTTTTGTTATTATAATCCCCGTGGCAGAATTTATTTGGCTTTCTGCGACAAACCTCTCTAGAACTAATATCTTTCTGCAAGATACTTTTAATAATAACTGATAAACATGTTATTAATCAAATTTAAAGTAACAGAAACGTTGTATTTGCAAAGAAAAGCCTATTTGGATAGAATAAAATTGTATGTATTAATTTTTTATTTTAAATGAATATGTAATATTTTTTTACTCTAATACCATGGGCGATATTCTCACATTTTAATATACACTAATTATTTCTTTTTTCGCATTTCATAAAGCATCATCACATAAAAAAAAACAATAACTAAAAATCATAAAATCAAGTGAAAGGGAATTAAAAAAAATCAGCAGCATTTCTTCCTCTCTGAGCATTTCTTCCCCTCTGATGCGTGAAAAAGGTATCTCTTGAGTATAATTGTGGAGGGAAAAAAATCTTTCAAACATTTCTACAGAAAAAAAAATTTCCTTCAATATTCTTTATTTTTCATTCTTCTCAAATAAGAATTGAAAAATTAAGAACATTTCTTTTCCTCTGATAAGCGAAAAAGGCATCTTTTAAATATAATTTTAAAGAAAAAAAAATTTCCAAAATTTTTGCACAAAAGAAATCAAAATTTTTTACTTTCTAAAGGAAAATTCTTTCTGCAAGAACTCTGTAGCGTTCTGTGACAGTGCCGCCGTGATTCTGCCATGGAGATTATAATAGGATACAGCAGGTAAATTTCTGCACAATTTTTCACACATCCATAATACTAGAGAGTGACCTAAGAATAACTTACCCTGCTGCAACATATTCTGGATTGGTACGACTTGCACAAATCACACTGATATTAAATTCAGAAGCAGTCCTAATCTTTATATGAGAGCTCCGTGTCACTATGCATTTTATGAGAAAGTTCCCATCACGTGAAAAGAGTAGAGTATCGGGGCTACCATAAACCCATTCGAGAACATTTGTCTAAAAAATAAGCAGATAATAAAAATAACAGTAGGTGCCCTAAATTATATTAGAACTTGTAGGTGGATAAGAAAAAGAATATCTACGAAAATATCTGAATGAGCAATATGACGCCTTTAGTAAAATAAAAACACGGTTATAAGTAGAAAAATAATTAGGTGTGTAACACATAGGTAACTATGTTTGTTTACATATAAGATTATAACATTTGAAATAGATTCTAACTTCAATTCCTGTAGAAAAACAATGTTTACCTGATTCAATTTTTACTTATTTGACAGACAGCTGTTCTCAATTTTAAAGACAAAGTAGAGAATTTAATAGTATTTTACCTTATAATAAAATCTTTACTGTTTTAATATTTAAAAAAAAAAAACTCTTAAAAGGTTAAGAAAAGAATTCAAAATTTTAAAAGCTATTAAAAATAATGTTTTCTATGAAAATCCTGCTAAGCAGCAGTGAATCCGAAAGGAATTGAAACAACAGAAACAATGAAATTGAAAAAAAAAATGGATAAATATGACAAGCGAAGCTGACGTCTTCAGGGGGTACCAGCTCCGGAAATCATAAAAGCAAAACCTTATCTATTGAGAGAGCATGACAAAAAGTCTAAAATTGCTCTCTCTCTGTACCCCAAAGTCCTTGAAAAGAATATAATACATAATATAAAATACATAAAGCAAATGACACAACTGACTGTGAGACATAATGTTTCGCAATGAGTTGTGTTATCTGGTTATTGGATTTTTGGTATTTGTCTTGTTTTTATTCTTCTGTATTTGCTTTATGTATTATATTCTTTTCCTGGACTTTGGCAAAACCTTTGGGGGTACAGAGAGAGCAATTTTAGACTTTTTGTCATGCTCTCTCAATAGAAAAGGTTTTGCTTTTATAACTTCCGGAGCTGGTACCCCCCGAAGATGTCAGCTTCGCTTGTCATACTTATCCATTTTTTTCAATTTCATTGTTTCTTTAAAGAGGTTCGTTAGTCCAGTTTTCAATTTTTATTTTATCAAAATTATCTATGTAGTTTTATGTTCTCTACAAAACAAATTGACTATTGCTCCTCATTCATAATTTCTTATGAAATATTGTCATTTTTTATGTTATTATTAAAAATAAAAGAAAAAAGAACAGTGGACTGAGATACCCCAAGGTTGGGTTACCTTGATTCACCTCATGATGCACATAAGAATTATGAATTCAGAAACAATACAGGAAGACAAATGTTATCCAATTCAGTAATTGCATTATTTTCTTTAAAAATGTATTTTTTGTTTTAAATAAGTTTTCAATTAAAAAATTTTTTTAATAACCATTTTGACTACACACAATTATTTTTTTTGAAACAATTCAAATAATTACCCTAAGCCATTAACACACTTAGCTTTATTATTTTAAGAAAACATAAAAAGTGTCAAAAAGTATTCATATTTGCCCAAACTGATCCTTAATACAAACTACCAAGAAAGAAAAAAAAAGAAAGAAAAAAAGACCTATTTTTATGTAATTTCAATTGAGTAGTAAATATAAATTTAAGCTTCAACTGCTTTTTTTTATCATCAGGAAGTCATCATTACTTTGTTTTTAAAAGAAATTTGCAGTTTTTGCTTATTTGTTAGTAGTTAAGATATAAGGTAAAGATTAAAGAAGCTTGTAAAAAAATATTTTAAATTATTTTATTATTTAGGAATAGGTACCACACAAAATCCATAAAAATGTGAGAAATTTTATTTTTCTTATTGGTCCTTTACTTTGATGATTTTTTAAAAAAATTAATGGATCAAAATTGGAGATGTAATGAATAGTGATTTGGCCAAATAGTCGAATATTCGGCCAAAAAAATCGGACGAATACTGAATGTTCGGCAATTGAATAGCAACATTATTTATTTTTAAATAAAAACATTCATAAATATTACTTTTCATAATAAATAAGTTTTAGACATTATTAAAAAACTGTCAAAATTATATTATTGGTAGAAGGTAAAGTGAGAAAAAAACTATAATAGTTATCCATTAGAAATATTTAACATAATAAAAAAAGTGACAGCTATTTAAAAAAGATCATAAATATAGTTGTAAAAAAGAGAAATAAGAAGGAAAAAATCCTCTCAATTCTCAAAACAAAACATACTAAAAATAATATTTTCCGAAAGAAAAAGTATCCATAAAATTTTAAAAGAGAACCTACTATCAGAAAAGCTTTCAAATATGCCTCATTATCATAAAAAGTTCCAAAAAAATTATATACAAAAACAAAATGTAAAAAATAAAAATCAATCCTAATTTTTAAATGAAAATTTTAAATCTGAACACCTCAATTTTCCAATTAGGATATTTTCTTAAAAAAAAAAGAATTAAGTCTTGTGGAAAACTTCTTACATTTATTAAAAACGTGGAAGTTTCTTGAAAAATAGAGATAGAAACCAAAACAAAACACGTTCTTAATTTTTAAATGAGAAATTCAAAGCTAAAAATCCCAATTTAACTTTATCACAATACCGTATTTTTAGAAAAAACTTGTGATAAAAGAATGATATTCATAAGAAACATTCTTTAAAAATATACTGCCTCATTATAAATCAGCTGATTAAAAAGTTATTTCTCAGTTCTTTAAATATAACTTTAATATTGAAATCACAGTTTTCTTTGTCTGTTATCTGTCTTCACGTACAGCAAAAAAGTAATGTTAAAAGAATTAAGTCAATTAGAAGCTCCCCGTTAAAACGATGAACTATAATAAAAACAGCAAATAAGCACAAAAAATTCTTAAAACAAAAATGCCGAAAAAAACGACAAAATTGACTGAATTAATAAAAATTTCAGTACAAAACTCGCAGTTTGTATAAAGTGATAGAATTTTAGTTAATTTGCAAGTTTTAGAACAATATGTGTAAAAACTAATTCTAATCATGTATAGTAAAAAATATGATGTTAGATTACTCTTTATTCAATCTATTCATAAGGAGAAAAAAATTATTTGTCGTCGGACTTTTGGCTAATCAAATATTTTGCAAAAGGGCTGAATATGGAATATTCGTTACATCCCTAATTCTACAAATTTCATCAATATTTTAAGGTGTCCCACATAGTGAGTTTAGACTAGAATTTTAAAATTAGAATAATTTTGCACGTTAATGAAGCTAAACCAATTTAGCTCTATTTACATGATCTAAAATAATTTGATTTATGAAAAGAACAAAACAATAACCTTGAATTAATAGAAGTAAATTGTGTGACTTTTATGTTTAGGTTCAAACTTACTCCTTTTGTTTCAACTTTCGTTAAACAAGACTTCTTTATAACATCCCAAACTTTAAGTTCTCCATCTTCACAACAGGTGGCAAGAATATCTGGTCCCCCCTCACATTTAGAAAGTGATAAAACGACAATTTTGCTTCTGTGAATATCCTGAAGATAAAGAGAATCTAAGAATGTGGGAGGAATAGTTTTAGTGTCGATAAAATAAACGTCGTTACGAGAGGCATATGCAAATAATCCAGAAAAACTTTGAGTTACAGTTCGATAAATCCCTCTGTTTATAGAGGGTAATATAATAGCAGTAGATGACATTGTGCGAAGATATTAAAGCAGGATAAAATTTATTTCTTTTAATGGTTTAACACACAAAAATGAATAGAAATATTCTTTTCAAAATACTCAATTACGAAAGTAAGCTAAATTTGAATTTTCACTTAGCACAGCACATGAAGATCGAAAAAAGATGTATTTACGAAAGTTCTTGGTGGAATAATTGCAATTCCTAGTTTACTTTTACTGTTTTTAGAGCATTTTTCATTTATTGAAAAATGCCGGCAGCATGTAAGAAATAATTTAATAAACACAAGAAAATAGGATTTGGTTGGTGGTAACTATTTTCAGTCTATAGAACTGATTAAATGTAAAGAGTATAACTATTTACTTAAATCTTATATGTTAATGACAGTTTTTTCTTACTACTGGAAAAACGGTTTAAACAGAGTCTACTGTTCGAACGCGTCCTAGCGCTGTAAATGCACAGTTGAAACACTTCTGACTACTTACGTTTGCTTAAACGTAGATGCATGCGCGGCTTAAATCCTTCTACATAAAACTGAAGAAGCATTTTCGCTAATTCACTGAATGCAATTTTTTCTAATGCAAATGAGAACTTTATTGGTTAGTTTTATGCGCTTGCAAATCGTAGATTAGGAATTACGTTAGTTTCTCTCCCCTCCGCAGAGGATCAAAATTGTGATGGCTTGTCTTCGGATCATCCTCCGGGATGTTTCCCAGACCGTCGCCAATAGCCCATTGTGCAGCTCTAGTGCAACGTAAATTAACAACATCAACGTTAATTTCTCTCTTGATTTTCATGTAGATCAAAATCTTTTAAGTTGGAAAACTATATGGCACTGAAAACTACATTAAACATAGTTTTAAAGAAAATCATCTCGGAAATTTTAAAAAATATATTTGTTATTTAAAAAGGAAGGAAAAGTATTAAGAAAAGGGAAAATATCGTAGTACATTCCTATGGTTGGTGTTTTCTACACTAAGGAACGCTGCAAGCTCGGTACCGCCTAAATTTCCGGGTTACTGTTTCCGTTGTATTTTAAAGCCATTTGGCATCATTGTGTTTTGAGATTCTTGCAAACAATGTATTTGATTACTTATTACTTGTGTTTACAATGCTTTTTTTTTTTTTTTTTTTTTTTTTTTTTTTGTTAATTTACGTCGCACTGGAGCTTCACAATGGGCTATTGGCGACGGTCTGGGAAACATCCCGGAGGATGATCCGAAGACATGCCATCACAATTTTGATCCTCTGCGGAGGGGATGGCACCCCTGCTTCGGTAGCCCGACGACATGCGCGCGAAGTCGGGCACTTTACGGTAGCACAGTTTAACGAGGACCAATACCGCACACCCTGGGTCCCTACACAGACTGATCCAAGTGGTCACCCACCCGCACACTGATCGTAGCCAGTGATGCTTGACTTCGGTGATCTGCTGGGAGCCGTGTCTTAACGATCAGTCCACTGCCGGACTGTTTACAATGCTGGTGTTTACAATGCTAAAAGTGTTAACACTAACGTAAGATGGTGCACAGCTTGCAACAAGAACAAACAGTAATAAACTCATAGAAAGAGGCCATATCAAGACTGCCAAAAAAGCGAGTTATTCAAAATCTAGCAACCATGTCACTTTTTTTAACAATATATCTCTAAAAAACTAAAACAAATTTTCACTTCAAACTCACCAGAATTACATATTAACATTAATGTCTTATGAAATATGGCAGATTTGAGCCCAGAAATCTTCTAATTTATTTCTTTTATTGAAAACAAAATTATCCGTTTGAAAACATCGCCTATCAGAATAACATGTAGTAAGCAGCTGCAAACTTTTTAACCGGAACTGGAGTAGTTGCCGAGCTCGAGATTGTTATTGTTTACATTTCTATACAGTACAACTGAAAAGAGGAGGAGAGGGAAGGGAGAAGGCCCAAAGGCACGAAACCGGTCTCTCCCCAGATGGCGTATTCGAGCGTCGCGATCGCCATATTGGTTTAAAAGTTGCGATCGCCATAAACTGTTTAATTTAATTTTGAATTTTGACAATCAAACTTACTTAATTTATCATTATGTAAAAATTTGTAACACCTCCCAATTTGAAACGTAAAATTTTGTAATAGATCATAAAATTTTGTTAAAGATCATTATTCAAATTTTTTTCTTCGAAATTATACTTAGATAAACGAGTTTTACAATTGTACGAGTAATTTTTGTGATTCGCTTAATTAGCTTCAGAACTTTCAGAGATATGGCAAAATGAGCAAATAGTGAAACTTATAACAAGAGAGATATGATCAGGGCCAGAATAATTTTCTACTTCTTTTCCAACTTCCTAATTTTATCTATTTATCGTTTGCTCCTAGACGCGAGTGTTTGATTTTTTTAAAAATAATTTTCTGTAACCACCTACAAAACATACAAAGTTTAATGGGGTTATTTTGGTTGGCAAATTCAGTCAAAACGGAAAATTCGAATTTGTTTCTTTTGATTTTTAAAATTTGTATGCTTTATTGTACTTACTACTGTTTAACATTTATAATTTAATGCATGATGTTTTTGCTGACATCGATACTTATTGATCATATTTTAAATGTAATTATTTTTTTAATTTTTGTAAAACATGCTTAACGGGAATTGACTATCATAAAAAGTTTACATTTTTCTGAATATAGGTAAATTTCACATAACTTAGTATAGGCAAAGACTCAAGTTATTTAGCCGCATTCCCTATTATACCTCAATCCAATCCAGGATATGATGCTGATCGTTTAAATATTTTAAAGAGAGTTCATTATGTTTGTGAAAACTCCTCCCCAGCTTCAATTCAGATCAATCAATTAATCAATAAGACCTATAAATTAATCTGAGTATTTGTTCCTTACATTGATTTAATAACATGACAAATTTTCTTTTATGGGGGTAAATTTAAACTTACTTCAGCTGCATTTTCTTCAAATGGGTTTTCAATTATATCCTAGTAAAACGATACTGAACTATCTCGTGGACATACTAAATACACTACACTCATGTCCAAAAGTTAAGAAACACATTTATTACTCACAAAATATAGCTCAGACAGTGGCGTAGCGAGCTTAACTCGCGCCCGGGGCACAATACCTTTTTAGCGCCCCCCCATTCGAAAACCATATAGTATTATATGTAAAATATACTCCCGAATTATTAAATAAATAATGTAAAATAAATAAAGTCATAGGCTCAAGCTAGACTTTAAATTTGAGACAAAAAATGCAGTTGAGAAAACAAGACTAGATTCTGAATTGTATATGATCATCTAGAATTAGTTCAAAAGATACATATTATTTATTTTACATATTTATAAAGAAATATTTTAAAAACACGCAGTAATAAAACAATAAAAAAGTAAATATTTATTATCTCTAAAGGGATACATATATTTGATAATAATATGATTATAATAAATTAATAAAACTAATTACTATGTATAAATTTTCCTTGCTTTTGATGAACCAAATTTATCAATAATATCATCAAAGTTGATAATTACAAATTTGTTTCTTTCCACACTTAATGTTAGGTCACTTAAACGATCTTGTTCCTTCGTAGATCGTAGATATGTCAAAATTAATTTTAATTTGTTGAATGAACGTTCGCAGCTAGCAGTTGATACTGAGATAGTCAGAAGTACCACTCTCAGATTTGGAAAAACATCTTCTCCATACGAGATTATAAAAGTACGGAGTTTTAGGTTCAATTTATTTTCTACTGCGGAGTAACATTTTACAGTCACATATTTCGATAAAAAGTTCTATTCCATTAAAATCTGTATTATAAAATTCGCCCAAATTTTTGCAATTTTTTTTCAAGGTCGTTATCAACATTATCCTCGTTTAATAAATTTTCAATGTCTAGTAGAAATCCAAATTTGAAATTAAGGTCACTTAATCGTGTAGGTACATATTTCTTGTTGCAGGCGATCAAGAACGCTTTTCGTAAAGCGAGAAATTTCACTTTCTGTGGAAAAAACAACATCTTTAGCCAATTCTGCGAGCATTTTGCGGCGTCTTCTTACACGTATTGTTGCATCAATATCCCATTTTTCACAAAGAGACTTCGCTTTTTCTATTGCCTCTTCACAGAGCTTGTCTCGAATTTCAGGTAGTTCAGTCGCTAATGATTCAAGATCATTGAACCCTTCTCTAAAATTCATTCTAGGATCTTGTAATCTGAGCTGCACACGATCAATCCTCCTTAAGATTTCATATTAGAAATGAACTAAAGTTATGAAACTAAAAGTTAGTATATTTTGAAACAGAATTGTAGCTTCACTTCTGGTGTAACTTGTAGTGGTAGTGTCCTCTGCTAATTTTTCAAATAGTTCTACTATATTCTTTAGCCCATTGATGATAACGCTAACAGCTTGCATTTTGCAGTTTTTGTTAAAGCATTTTTTAATAATTCCCATTGTAACGTTGAACGTGAGAAAAACAGATGTATGTTTTCTGTGGTCTGCAGTTTGTTAAAGAAATTTCATCGGAATTAATTATTCTATAATTGTATTTTTGATCGAGGCTGCATCTTTAACATGTATTTCAAACCCCCCCCCCAAAAAAAAAGATTTTTTGATGGAAAGTTTTTTATTCATAAAATCAACATCTGCATACCTAACGACTTGGGACATTTGTTCTCGATGAGAGATGTCAGGAGTTGAATCAAACTAAAGTCCATAATATTTATTTCTTTTGATATCGTTTATTAGTTGATTTCGAACTGTAGATGCCAGAAGATGATTGAATTCATTTTGGATCTGTGTTGACAAATATGAGACAGTTTTTGGAGTTTCTGTGGCATGTTAAAGATGATTTGCTAATAGCGGATCAAACTGAGCTACAAGTTTAAGTAAAGATAATAGGTTTCCAACTTTTGTACCAACTTGAAGTGCTAGTTTTTTAACATGACTTCATTATTTGTTTCATTACTTACCAAGAATGCCTTGAATGCGCGAAATAACTTAAACGTTAATATTTCGAGTATTTCCCTAATTTGTTGCAGACTTCCACAACCTGTCGTAAGTATCAAAGATACGTACAGTCATGAAAAAAAGTATCCGGAAGGTAACAAATAAGGAATCATTTATTTTTTTAATATAGATATTTCTCAGGCACACAACAAATACGGCGTTTGCGTTCTTTCCTAGAAACGGCAAAACGCTGTATTTGTAGTGTGTCTCCTTTCAATCCTTTAGTTGTTATTTTCCGGCTACTTTTTTCCGTGTACATATAAGTACATTAGAGTGTTATTGTTATCGTTTTAACAAGCGTAAGCTACATTGCGTTTATGGAAATAAAAATAAATATTGTTCTGAAAGAAAGAATGTTTGTACTTTGTAAACTTCAAATACATTGCGTTTATGGAAATAAAAATAAATATTGTTCTGAAAGAAAGAATGTTTGTACTTTGTAAACTTCAAATATTTTTTATAACATATTGTTTCATCAGACAAATCAAGAAAGGAGATAATTTCTGTAACCACACAGCGTTGATGCCATAAGCAAGTGCTTGTCGGACACAGGTCGAGTCAGCCCTGCCAGTAGACAAGACGTGCCATTTCTATTATGAATATATTATTACACTTTGAATTAGACTATTAGTGTTCCTTTTTATTTATGAATTAACATTTATTATATTACACTGGCACTAAAATTAAAATATATTTTCCAGAAACCAATTATAATAAAAATAAAAATTATCCAGCAATTTTTTGTTCTGCGGACCATTTGGCGCCCCTTTGTGAGTAGCGCCCGGGGCATGATGACCCCCCTTGCCCACCCCTCACTACGCCACTGAGCTCAGATTAAGTGAAATTTTGTGGGGCATGTAGCTGTGTGAAATATTTGGGAGAGGGGGTCAAAATATTTTTAAATCGGAATATCTGAAAATCTAAATCAGAAAATCTTTGATCTTAAGGCATTCTTCAACTAGGCCAACCAACGAAGTGTATTGTCATACATAAAAATGATACGGGAACCAACAGCACCACTGAACAATCTTACATACGGCTCTAGTATCTAAAAGTTGTACCTCAAAGAAATCAGAGTGCCTCCCTGAAAGACGTGCACGTCTGTAGGGCCATTCCTACCCCATGCCACTCCCGCCATAACAGAGCTTGACCTCTAGTGGCTTACTGATATGATGTTAAGGGGATGGCTCCGGTTTCCCGGTTTTCTTCATATGCGAATACGCTGAGAATTATTGCTCAGAGTAAATTATAAGGAAATAATAAGCTCCTATAGATAATTTTTAAAACTTTTTTTCTCTAAAAAATAAAACCCAAAGTCCCATACTCTGCTGCGTATGCGGGTCATTTTTTTTTTTTACTAATCCGATAGCATGTTCAGGAGCTCTAAATACTTCTCGTAATTTTATGTACACCCTGTCTTTATACCAAATAATAAAAAATCAGTACAAAATCTTAAAAATAAAACCTTTTAGTCTCTGAAGCATTTCGTACAAAATTAAGCCATTTTTATTGAGGAAAGGTCAAGTTTTAATTTTCTTCCTTCGGAAAGACTCAAAGAAATATAATAAAATAATATAATACGTATAAGGATATTTAATAATATAAGGATATTTAAATTAAATTTATATTTTTCTTAAAAATTTTAATTTCCTTGCCAAAAACAGCGGAATTTTGTGTAAAAATGTTTAAGTATCCCAAATACCTTCTGCGACTAAATTTTAAATGTTTAGTTTAGAATTTTTTAATTTTGCTTTATTTACTAAAAAGTAATATTAATGCATTATGTACTAAAAAAATAACATTAATGCATTGAAAGTAGAAAAATTTTGTTGGAAGTTGAAAAAGGTCAAAATTTATTTTAAAAAAATGACTTAGAAGGAAAAAAAGAAGAAAAAAAGAACTTAAGACAAATCACTATTCTTTTTTTAATTATATTTCATTGATAGTGTTTCTAACAATGAACTTCGACACTAACACTAATAAACTTAACACTTACTTTAATCATTAGACATTATAATAATTTTTAAACATTTTAGAAGTAATATCTCAGAGCATTTGATAAAAATGGCCAAAAATGCAATTAATATTTACTTTAATTAGAATGTAAAATAAAACATGCTAGTTTGATCAATTAGTGCATAGTCTATTCTTTAGAAGATAAATACTCACCATTTCAAGTAAAAAAGAGTTACAGGTTTTACGATATCACGTTTTAAAATAAAGGAAATAACCAGAAAACTCATTTCTCTTGCTTTGTTATTCTATGGGGAAATGGTTTTTTTTAAATTATCATAACTTCAGCTCTAATAAACTGAAATTTGATGATTTAGTCAAAATTGATCTAAAAAAGATAGTCGGGTACCTGAACGATTTTTAAAATTTTTTGTAATTATGCTTTTAAAGAGAAAGAAAAATTGAGCTGAAAGTATTTTTGTGGGAATTACGAAAGTTTTTAAGAATTTTTGTAAACGAATGTTCTTTTGTAAAGTTTTTCGGCAAGAAAATGTTTTTTGAAGCTCCTTTCCTAATCATCTTATAAAAGCAGCAAATGAAGCAGGTCTTGTAATCAATGAACAAAAAACAAAATTAATAGCACGAATAAAATCTACCACTATTTCATCAGCGCTAGCGGTAGATAACTATAAGTTTGAAAGAGTTTCAAGTTTCCCCTACCTTGGTTCAATTATCAATTACACTAGCAATATTTCAGAAGAAATCAACTCCAGAATGCAAAAAGGAAACAAATGCTTTTACTTATTCAAGAATAAACTTCTTACTAAGGAAATCGAGTTGAATATCTATAAAACAATTATCAGACCTACAGTTACATATGGCACTGAAACTTTCTTACAAAAAGACGAATCTAACTTATTAATCTTCGAAATTTTGAGAAGCATTTTCGGACCGTTTTAAATAAATAATACATAATAAAGGATAAGAAACAATAGGGAACTTGACCATTTAATCAAACAAAAAACATAATTCGATTTACTAAATCCAGACGTTTGTCATGGCTGGGGCACAATGAAAGATTAAATGATAATAGAAATCTAAGAAATCTTTTGAACTGGAAACCTTTGAACTTGGGACCAAGAAAAATCAGCAAAAAAGATGATTGGACGATACCACTGAAGATTTTACAACTTTGAAGGTGAAAAACTGTAAGTAGAAAGCTAAAGTCTGGAACGATATTGTTTGGCAGACCAAGGCTCACAGAGGGCTGTTTAGGGTATAAGTAAGTAAATTTAGGTGTTGAACCGAAATTTAAATCTTTTTAAAGATTTCTAGAAGATGTTGCATAAATTTTGTATATAGTGATTTGTTAAATACAATGATTCCCCGACTTGTAGATTCGCGTGCGAATTGTTTTATATTTGATTTTTTTTAGCTATTTGTTACAAATGAAAAAAGAACTTTTCGAAAGCAAATTTTTTATGTTTTACAAGAAAATAAAATATCCTTCCTGGAAAAAAAAACATTTTAATATTTAACTTTAAAACTTTATAAAGCTTACTCAAGTCTTCTAAGGCTACAGTAATTCCTTGAGTCGAATTTGAAAAAGAATTAGTTATGTTTGAGAACAATTTAGATTTAGATTATATTATAAAAATATTATGTTACTTAATTACAATTTGAATTATTTGCATTATTTAATGAAGATTAACTTATTTAATTAGTTAATTGATATGTTTAGATTTAAGCTTTTTGTAAAACTGCATTCAATAGAATCACAAAGTGATGCATCGCCTTCTGAAAAAAAAATTCTTTTAACCCTTCAATAACTCTTCAAGTCTTAAATTTGTGTTTGATTTTTTACTTTTTGAAATTCAATACATTTAAGGAGAGAGATAATTAACGAAAGAGAACAACAAATAATATCTTTTTACAATCTATTAAAATGAAAAACCTTTAAATTTTTAAGGAAATCATTGTCAAACTGTTTCTTCTCAAAACTATTTAGTTTTTGTTGGCGTAAGTGACCTCATAATAGAAAAAGAAGAAGAAAAAAAAAGTGTTTGAATATGAGGTAAAAAACAACTCAAGCTTTCTTAGCTCAGCAAGTCGGAAGTGCGACCACTTCACTTTTGTTGTGCTGTAGAGCTGTCTTCTCGATAAAATGAACTCAGCTGTTGACAGATTATGATGGTGCTTCCGGAAACCATATTTATACATTCCCAGTTTTTTAACCTACTCCACCTGACTTTTTTTTTCTTCTTTAAATATCTTTTTAAAAAAGAAGGCTTAAAAGAATTCATCTAAAGTTTACTTCCTGTTTTTGATGATTTAGTTTTAAAAAAAATCATTTTATAAATTAAATCATCGATATCCATTCATGTATTAAATTAAGAGCAAACGATTTTTTATTTACATTGTCGAACTTGCATTCCTGACTCAAAATAAATAAAAACAAGAAGGAAAAAAACTGCATTTTTGAATGTATTATCTGTGAGAATAGTATGTATTTATTGAAAATAAGCACATTAAAAACTAAATGACATTTCTGGAAAAATAATTCTGGTTAATAAAACCAAAATATACGGTATTCCATATGGATATAAGCCATTCATTTGAGTAATTTCTCCGTTCATGTAGTAACGGTTTACCGGTATTTCTTTAAAATTCTGGCTTTCAAAATTATAGTTCTTTTTTCCACTCATTTAATAAAAAATACAAAACCAAAAAATAGAATTAACCGAATAAATAATTTTTATGTCATGCTCTAAAGATTGAGGTATCATGCTTAAATTGTACGAAAGTTTCCAAATTTTATCACGTATTTTGAAACTATATCTTAATATTGGTAATTTAACAAAATCATACCCGATACTCTTTGGAAGAAATTACGGAGCTTTTTGGTGTTCCCATAGAACCAGAAACAGTAAATTTTACCATATTCTGGTAATTTTGAACATACTTTTTTTTTGGGTGTACAGCTCACCCTGAATAACTTTTGGTCTATTTTAATCGGACCTTTACGTTCTAAGACTCAATTTTTAAAGGTTCCAGAGGGTGATCTCCAATATGCTAATTTATTAGTGCAGACGATTTTTTAAATTACGAAATCAGACCCCAAAACATACTTTCTCAAAATAAACATATCTTTTCCTCGACGGACTCGAATTTCTGAGTCTCAAAATATAGGGGAGCTGCAATTTGGAAAATATAATCTCAATAGTTCAGTCAGGAGGGGGGTCCAAAGTCTAGACCCCGTAATGTTAATTTCACTTCTTATTCTTTTCGCCATATCTCGAGTACTTTTTAAGCGAATTTTAATAAAAATTGAACTCAATTATAAAAATCGTTTATACAAAGACAATTCCATGCAAAAAATTATTTTTTGTAAATATTCATTATTTTTTTATTATTTTAGTTAATAATAGTAGAAAAACTTTGAATAGTAAGATATACAATATTTTACATAATTTTAAAGAATGCAATTTTAAGTGGCAAAATACGAAATTTGAGTGAAATCGGTTCAATCGAATATTGAAAAAAGTTGTATTTTTAAAATTTGATTTCTCAGGAACTATTTGACTAATTTTCTTCAAATTTTGTATTTTGACATTTGAAATTCAATTCTTTAAAATAAAAATACGTTAAAATTAACATTTACGGGACCGCTTTAGGACCGCTTTCCTAACCAAACTATAGGGATCATATTTCCCAGATTGCGGCTATCCCCTATATTTTAGGAATCAGAAGTCCGAATTCATCGAACAAAACAGTATGTTTATTCAGAGAAAGTACGTTTTAGTGTTTTATTTTGTAACTAACAATATCGTCTGCAATAATTATTTAGCATATTTGAGAATACCCCCTCGACTCATTAAGAGTGAGTCATAGAACGTGAAGATCCGATCATTAGATCAAAAGTTATTTAAGGTGGCCCGTTTATTTATTTATTTATTTATTTGCGCATTATACATCTATTATTATTGTTTCATAATTTACGGAACTGTATTCTAATTTTTAACCCAGCAATAAATTATCCCACTTTATTCGAAACTACATAATATCAAGTTCATAATTGGTTACTTATTTTAATTCTGTTAAAATTTTCCCGCTGCGCAGACATTTAGTTATCCTTACCGTGACCTTTGCATTATTACGTTTATTATAAAGCGTGATTTAAAGAAGATATTGTCTACACACGCTAGAGAACATAAAACAACATTTTTAAATTTTCAGAAATAATTGTTTACAAATAGCTTAAACGCTTACATAGCTTGCACTTTTTATTTTATTTCCATATTTAACTTTTAATAACATTTTTGATTACCTTTAGAATATTCTGAAGAAAAAACAGCAGGAAATATTTAATAGCTCCCTCAAAAGAATTGGATTTTATATGGTCAGTTTGAGGTGTATATTGTTGTTTGATGTGCATATTTCATTATTCAACAGACAATGCATATTAAAGCAATTGAACTTCTTTTACTTACTCTATAAACACAGCAACATTTTATTTTATATTTTATTTTATAACCGTCTTTGAGTATCCCACCCAATTTTTGGGTTTATGACTACTAATGTTCAACTCCGTAGCCTTGTAATTTTGAACCCAATCCAGAGGACAAGAAACTCCTGGATCAAGTATTAGGAGATATGTGCCTTCTCGGAGGACTTATTTTTAGAAGTAACCCGCATTTGCATTACACGGAGAGGAAAACCACGAAAATATCCTACAGGTAGCCTGATGGGAAGGGGACTCAAACCCATGATCAGTCTACCACAGAGGATATTTTACGTCAGCATTGTGGTCGGTGCGAGCCCGGTGCGGAGCTCGTATCGACCAGCCATCGCTGGTATTCGAACCCGATTCACCTCATTGGAAGGCAAACGCTCTATCCCCTGAGCCACAACACAACAACATTGCTGAGAACAACATGACAGCATAACTAAGAATTCCTTTCGATGAAAGAGTTAGATCCTATAGAAATTACAAATCCACAGTTTTAGCCGTAACCGTGAATACGGTAACGGGAACAAAATACCCTCACACTAAAAACATGAAATACTTATGAAGTCACGGAACGAAGAAACTACATAATAAAATGTATTTGAATGAAGAAAAAAATATCTTACTTATTAATGGAAGTTTTAGATTTTAATGATACTAGACCACAAATAATGAGCAATATTACAAAATGATAATTGATGAGGACACAATGGGTAGTTATTTCTTACACTCAATCGATTTGTGGCCTATGTCGATTCATAGGTGAGTTCACACTCTGGGGTGTAATGATGTATTGTTTTAATACAAAAGTGCAGGTCAATGCTTCTTTAAACTTCCTAACAGACTTCCGCGTTAAGAACAAAAATTATTCTGTAAAATCTGATGAAAGTAATAAAACACCATCTGCTATCTCAATCACAAATCGGTCTCACATGAAGCACGCGCTCTTTTGTATCTGTTCTTAGAACCATACTTCAATTTTAAATTATTTTTAGTTTTTTACAAAATATAATGCGTAGTAATACTTTTTTATCTAAGCATTATCACGTTTGCATCCCATTATTTTGCTAAAGGAAATTATTGTTTAGAACTAAGAGCAAGAATATCGACAAACGCTCAAATTTTCGGAACAGAAAATCCATGAATCAATAATAAAGAAAACTGATTATGCTTGCTTGAACCATACTTCAATTTTAAATTATCTCTATTTTTTTACAAAATATAATGCGTAGTAATACTTTCTTATCTAAGCATTATCACGTTTGTATCCCATTATTTTCGCTATAGGAGATTATTGTTTAGAACTAAGAGCAAGAATATCGGCAAACGCTCAAATTTTTAAAACAGGATATCCATGAATCAATAATAAAGAAAACTGATTATGCTTGCTTGAACCATACTTCAATTTTAAATTATCTCTATTTTCTTACAAAATATAATGAGTAGTAATACTTTTTTTATCTAAGCATTATCATCACGTTTGCATCCCATTATTTTTGCTAAAGGAGATTATTGCTTAGAACTAAGAGCAAGAATATCGACAAACGCTCAAATTTTCAGAACAGAAAATCCATGAATCAATAATAAAGAAAACTGATTATGCTTGCTTGAACCATACTTCAATTTTAAATTATTTTTAGGTTTTTACAAAATATGCTGCGTAGTAATACTTTTTTATCTAAGCATTATCACGTTTGCATCCCATTATTTTGCTAAAGGAGATTATTGTTTAGAACCAAGAGCAAGAATATCGGCAAACGCTCAAATTTTCAGAACAGAAAATCCATGAATCAATAATAAAGAAAACTTATTATGCTTGCATAAACCATACTTCAATTTTAAATTATTTTTAGGTTTTTACAAAATATAATGCGCAGTAACACTTTTTTATCTAAGCATTATCACGTTTGCATCCCATTATTTTCGCTATAGGAGATTATTGTTTAGAACTAAGAGCAAGAATGTCGGCAAATGCTCAAATTTTCAAAACAGAAAATCCATGAATCAATAATAAAGAAAACTGATTATGCTTGCTTGAACCATACTTCAATTTTAAATTATTTATCGGTTTTTACAAAATATACTGCGTAGTAATACTTTTTTATCTAAGCATTATCACGTTTGCATCCCATTATTTTGCTAAAAGAAATTATTGTTTAGAACTAAGAGCAAGAATATCGGCAAACGCTCAAATTTTCAAAACAGAAAATCCATGAATCAATAATAAAGAAAACTGATTATGCTTGCTTGAACCATACTTCAATTTTAAATTATTTTTAGGTTTTTACAAAATATACTGCGTAGTAATACTTTTTTATCTAAGCATTATCACGTTTGCATCCCATTATTTTCGCTATAGGAGATTATTGTTTAGAACTAAGAGCAAGAATGTCGGCAAATGCTCAAATTTTCAAAACAGAAAATCCATGAATCAATAATAAAGAAAACTGATTTTGCTTGCTTGAACCACACTTCAATTTTAAATTATTTATCGGTTTTTACAAAATATAATGCGCAGTAACACTTTTTTTTAAAAATTCAAGCATTATCACGTTTGCATTCCAATAAATTCTGCTATAGGAGATTATTGTTAAGAACTAAAAGCAAGAACATAGGCAACGCTAAATTTTTTTAGAAACAGAAAATCCACGCATCAGTTATAATGAAATCTGAATAATCTTACACGAATCAATAATGAGGAATTTCAATTAGGCATATTCAATAATGATTCAGTAATAATGAAAATTATGTCTGGTCACCTCTGTTAAGTGCACTAAAAACTCAGCAAGAGCCAAAACATGCCTTTAACGTGAATTGTTATTGCTAGATACAATACCAAATGAGTAAAGAAGTATTCTGTTACTATGTTTTATTCCAAAATTATTTACAGTTTGTGAGCACAACTCAAATTTTTAAATATTATACTGGACTGGACATAAGTAAATTATATATTACTACATAATAATAACTAAATGTGACAACAATATCATTTAGCTATTAGATACAGCATATATTTATGATGAAGTATGGTGTTATTTAACATTTGATGGCAATAATGATAAACTCCTTAATAATAATATTACAAATATTATTCTTAGTCTCCATCAGTCTTAATTCTCCTCTTTTTTTTTTGTTAAAAAGGACTTGTTGGATTTTAAATTTCGAACTTCGTTCTTATTATTGTTATTCTTAGTAAAAAGTATATTTATATCTTTCTGGTGATTTTTTTTACTATGAGGTGCTAAAATCCTAGCTTCTTTTCTTTATAAATATAAGCTTTAGAAAAAAAGAAGATATTTTAAAATTAAAATGATGCAGTTATTATGCTGGATTGTATAGTGGGCAAAATAATAAACGAAACACCCAGAATAACGTTTGATCCAATAATCGGATTTTTAAGTACTGTGACTCAATGTTTTGAGGGACTGACCTCCAATATGCTAATTAGTTTGTTCTCACGATATTTTCAGATACGAAATAAGACATAAGAACTAACTTCCTTTGAATAAATACATAATTTTTTCTACGGATTCAGATTCCTGATCCCGAAAATATAGGGGTTAGTCACAAATGGAAAATGTAGTCCCAATAGTTTGGTCAGGAAAGTTGTCAAAAAATTGGACCCGTTAATGATAATTTTGATTTTTGCATATTTCGAGCTTTTTAAGCAATAACATTTTAAGCGAATTGAAAAATTTTGCATACAATTATTAAATTCGTTTATCCAAGGATAATTTCAGGTAAAAAATATCTTTTAGTAATTATTTAATTAGTAACTATATTAAGTAATTATTTTTGCCATTAAGATTGAGTCGTAGTACGTGAAAATCCGATCATTAGGTGATGAAATATTATTCAAGGCGTTTCATTCTTTTTTTCACACTGTACATAAATAATTTACATAACTAATTACACATGAACTAATGAAAATAATTAATTGCGGTAATATCAATACATAAAAATGAGATGCAAAAAAGTATGGTGAATTTTTTTTTTCTTATAAGGCATTCATTTCCAAAATATTTTAGAAACTATTTATTTATAGTTAGAAAATAATTAGAACTTAAAAAAATGCAGAGATTAGAAGTAAAATCTGAGAAAAAGTAAAGTACTAAAAGGTAAATTCATGCTGTGTTGGATTAAAAAAATAAAAAAATATTGAAGAAAGGGAAAGGTGTAATCAATTCCCCATATCGAAGAATTGAGTGGATTCCAAGGAAAAAAGGGAAGTATTAAAAAAAATATTAAGGTGTTCAAATGACACTTTTCTTTGAAGGTGTAGCTATTTCTACATAGTATACTCTGAGAAAAAAAATGTATTTATAAATTCACGGTTGCTAAGCTGGCAGAGGCTTGGAAAAAATCGAACTTGTCACAAATATTTGTGTAGCTACTTTCTGGGTATCGTTCGTGAATTGAATATTCATTTTCAAGGACATACAGCTTTTTATAACTTTGTATCTAGTCCAGAATTTTGTGTTGAACAGTGTCAAAAATACTATGGAATCTTAGAAAAGCAATCTGGGTTTGTTTAGAATAAGGAAAGCGTTCTGTTGCGCATTTTCTTTTTTTTTCTTTTACTAATATCACTTGAAAAGGAACATTTTTAAATAGTAATGTATAGAAAACAAGAAAACAGTTGTGAGAAAATTACATTTTATCTTTTAGCTGCTTTCTTCTTTTCCATATACAACACCACAATAATTTGCTGAGAACTATTAGAACTATTACAAATAATAAAACATAAATAATACGGAATTTTTTTTTCTAAAGGCGTGAGACATAATAAATAACTTATGCCAAAAATAATCAATATGAGGTAGGCAGGCGAGCGTTCCGGGAAAATTAAAGAACTGTCAGCAAACATTTTAAAAGGAGCTTCGAGAACTCACCGTTTTATCTTCTCAGTTATTTAAAAAAATATTTCTGCTACACCGTGAGAGTTTTCTTAAAAAGAATTACGGTGAAATATTGGGGGGGGGGAGGCTATCTTGCCCCCCCCCCACAATATACGAGTACAAACAACGATCACTAAACCATACGGTTTAGTAACTATATGGTTTTGTAACCATTTACAATTAGAATCTTTTGAAAACCACGAAAATGAAATTTAACTGGGCCTTGGAGTTTAGTTATAGTTGAATTGTGTTTCATGAAAGGAATAGTTGTATGTGGCTTAATAAGTTTAAGTAGTAAGGCTATCTATTGCGACAGATAGTAAGAAGGAGTGCAGGACAATGGAAATAGCACATGCCTTGGAGGAAATATTGTGGGGTCAAGATTGGGAATCGAACCTTTGACAGAGTAGCTCTTCGGGCTAAAGTATGTACTCATCTGCAAGGAACCTTAAGTGTAAAGAAGAAGAAACTTTAGAACAAGGAATTGTTCACCATAAACTTATATAAGATTATTAGGCATTCGCCGTTGTGTTAGGTATACAACGAAGGAAAAATAAAAGCATGAATTCGTAATCCTTATCAAATGACATAGCTTCCAGCATTCCAAGAACGTGTGCTCGATTCTCATTGGCTGTGGGCCTGGACAATATCTTCTAGGAGGTATTGGCCAGGATGACCCGGTTGAAATTCAGGTTTTTTAACGGTATTCGGTAAAAGCAGATAATAATTTTTTTTTTCGTGGTTAACAGTTTTAACACCATTTTTTTACAGTTATCAAACTATTTTGCTTAAATATGGTGAAATAGCAATTAATTAAATTGTTCTTTAACCATATTTTTTTTAGAAAATTTTAACAATGTTGAGAATTTCTGACCTGGGTTTCTGTTCTCGAAATATTGAATCGGAAAGTGAATTTCTTAATGTTCTTTTAGAAACTTAGCTATCAGTTTTTTAATTCTACCGAGGCGTGGGTCAGTTTACACAAAGCCAAAAATTTAGTAAAAATTTGTTTATTCTTACACTATTACGTTTTTATTAACTTGCGTTCCTGGGTGAAGATAGAATCTTGCATCGAATTTTCAATCATTTTAGGACAGATTAAAGTGCTCAATTCTTAACTGAAGGTCTGTGCTGGTGGACAAGACGATTGTTATCGCCAAATGGAATTTATTTTGAACTAAATTTTTGATGATTTCCTCAAATCTGAACTGGTGTCTTGCATCTCCTGACAAAGCAAATTTAATTAATTTCCTTACAGCTCTTACAAAATTCATCGCCGAAAGGAATTTCATCAATCAAAATTACGACATTTTTCGTGGTTTGCTATTATACTATTTACGCTTCAACTGGATCTCTATGTCTGATGACTATACATACAAGTTACAAATGTTACCATAATGATTTGCCATTTTTCATTAATTTAAACTTTGACCACTTTCCTACAAAAACAAATTTACAGACACAATAATTTACAAGAAGAAAGTAATTAAACAAAATTATAATTTTAAAGGCAAGAGGGGAAAATGCTTTTTTTTTCTCAATTTGTAAAACAAAAAACGTAGGACACATCCTTTTCGTAAAAAACTTTTATCACCATCGAAGATTGCCCACGTCTTTCGAAAAGTAAGTACCTCAAGTTTTCTTTTCTTTTTTTAGGCGAAATAGAAATAGAAATATTTTCCATTTTTTAGCTCACTTGAAAAGTGTAGCTTTTAAAATTTTTTTATTGTATATATATTTTTTATTTCAAAATTGAAACAATTTATGGGCATGTTCAAATGGATAAGAATCGTTGCCAAAATGCAAAAACCTAACTTTTATGCACAAAAAGTTTAAATAAATCTAAAAGTATTTTAATTATATGCACAATGAGGAAAAATTATGAAATTTAAACCAGCATTTAAAAGTAGAAAAAAAAATGAATTAGAATCTAAACATAAACTCTAAATATATAGATAGATTGGTATCAATTATTGCAAATAAATTAGATTAATTTAAATTCATTTTCCAATCTAAGCATACATAAGTGTAAGTTGTGCATACAATTATTATTAGCATTGTTTAAAAAAAAACTTTAATTTGGATTAAGAATTCATTGTTAAGAAGCATTTTGCAAACAGACGTAAGGTTGAAAATGTTTTCTCATCCACATTTATTGCTATCTGTTACCACTTGATGCAATTGAAAAATCACCAATACATAAGTAACAGTTACACCTATGAATGTCAGTCCGAAATTTCGCGATACACTAAAAAGCTTCCAAGCTGTAAGTTCTACATTTGTAGCATAAACCGCCGTACATGCAATTTCACTTTGCACGTAAGCTTTCAAATCAATGCATCTGAAATTCTTGCATAATCTTTTGATTATGGGAGCGAACTGTTTCGCTTCTTCAGAAACAACGGAAGCTGATAAGACAATTAATCCGAAAATGGTAAAATCGAAAATTATTTGTATGACAATTCCTACCTTCGCAGAAGGATCTATATCCGTCCATTTGGAAGTCAAATAGAAAAAAAAGTACCAACAAGTTCGGGCAAAAGAACAAAGAATTATTATAAGAACCTGCAGAGAAAATATATCATTTGTTTTTCTCACCAATTCTTCAATTTTTAGAAACCTTTTGTGCAAGTTTTGAATCTTGTGAGCCAGTGTATGATGAGCTGAGAGATTATTTTTTAAATTTCTGTATTTTGGATCTGAATGTCTGTCAGGATATCTGTTAAATCTATGAACACAGTTTAGCGCGGATCTATCTAAAACGTTTGTACCCAATAGTTTACTCTTGGAGGAAATATTTCTTGACTGTACCTTTATGCTACTATGTAAAAAGGTTTCAAAAATTGATACAAATCTTGTTTTCCATTTTTTATCTGATGGTTTAAAATTTACACGTAAAAATTTATTCTTATTACGAGTATTCTGATTAGCATAATGACTTTCTGAACGAAGTTTGCACTTGTGCAATTCGAAGCGGTAATTAATAGAGATATCTTTATGCAGGGAAAATGTTTGCAATTTTCTTATTAATTTAATATGTCTTGTCAGTTTTGCGCGCATACAGTGCCTTTTGAATTTGAAGTTTCTCCTCAATTTTTTTGCATCACTGTTCAACGTCCGAAACATTGATTTCAGATGCAAGCAGAATGTGCAGTAAAACATAGTATTACTGGCTGATATGATCCAACTTGTTAAAGCCAAAACAGAGATGTACGTTATATTAGCAATATGTGAATGAAAAATATATTCTGTTACTTTATCAAAATTCAAAACTGCTTCAATCAGCATAATTATACACAGTAGAAGCACGATATAAATGACGAACCATAAATGGCACAATTTTCGTCTGTCGGATGTTTTAATTTTATATTTGCCAGAAATTAAATCTTCAATGAACAGTTGTTGCAAACGCAAAATATCGTTAAATTTTTCTATCAGAGAATCAGCTATAACGGCAGTTATCAAAACTTCTATAAATGAGTAGAAATTATCAAACATATCTGATATTCTAATCATCCGGTAAGTATGATGAACTAGATTAGCATTAAAAGTGATAATTAGTATCATCCTCCATAAATACCAAAATGTGTATCGATAACTTGTCTGCGTGGTGACGTAAACTGGTAATCCTGTGCACATGAAAACATATTTCGAGAAACCTGTACACATTCCAAACCAGTTCATAATTCAAAATTCACTTCTCATAATTCGAAATTCACAGGATCTAGTTTTTAATTCTTTACACTGTATAAGGTTGTTTTTTTTTTTTAATCTAAAGTATTAGGCAAAAAACAAAATTTATAGATCGTGGCATAGTTTGTAGTTTCACAATATCTTATTCAGCAAAATTTGCTTCATATTTCCACCTGAGTTCCTGCATAGTATTTACAGAGTAAGATTCTAAAGATTCCAATAGATATAATAAATAAAAACAATTTCTAGTTGTAATAATTTCTAGATATTAATTCCTAACACGAGTTTCTATTCAAGAAATAGCAATGCATTTAATTTTTTAAAATTTAATTTTGCATGATTTGTAGATTTTATGATTATAATCACTCTAATATCTAAATATTATATTCATTATATCCATGTATTGGTTTTAGTTCTCTTTCAAATATATCAATTAAAAATATGTTTCGATTCAGTACTTACGTATTTTGATTTATTAAGCAGAAAATAAGTTCTAGTAACATACGCTGATTTATTAAATTTTCTTTCATCGTCAAAGTTCATTCTATGAGCTGATATAATAATAAGTTCAATAATCAAAAACAGAATTATTTCAATAATCAATACAGAACAACAGAACTTGAATCAGAACATGTGTGGAAATTAACGTTTTGCTATAGAATTCTTCATGAGTACAAAATATCTTCTCTCATATTCACTTTGCTTCCCCGCTTAAATTTCAGAACTCCTGCAGACGATTTTCAATTTGTTCTGTCGATTCACTTATCTAATAATTCGTTTAAATTTAGCACCGATAATAAGATGTTGGAATACTGAATTCTTTTCATTTAGTTCCAAACAAGATTTTTTTTTATTTTTCTAGAAAAAATCTCTGAAATAAATAGGTTCCTTTAGAGAGTTCCGTTTTATCTAAATAAATGCAAGTGAATGACTTGTTAGATCCAGAGAACTTTTGCTGGTATAATACAACTGCGAACGATTTCATCCTTTACCTTATGTTCCCAACTGAAAAAGACAGCGTATGCAAATGTTTAAACAACTATACTTGATAATAAGTAAAGTGCATATGACTGACATCTGAACAGGAATGAAAAAGTTAATTAGCTTTTTCTTTATTAAAGTAAATTTTCCTCTTGGTCAACTCATCAAATTTGTCATGTTCAATTACCTTTTGTTTGCTCAAAAATGGGCGACTAGTTTTAAATGAGATTAGAAAATAATGTTAAAAAAGCTCATAAAGAGAAATTCTAAAGGTAAGATTTAAACTTGTGTGTAATTAATTGCATTGATAGGAACTTTACAATTAAAATAATAAAAATAAAACAATAAAATAACATTAGTTTCTCAAACAGAGCATGCAATTGAAGAAAAAAATAATGTGTAAAGAGATTAATCTCTATAGTTAACAATGAGTTTGTAATTAAATGAATTAGTAAATACATTACAAATCTAAAATTCTTAACCGATCTAAAATCAATATAGTATTTAACATATTGATACATACAGAAACAATGAAAAGCTCGTTTAATTATTATTTCTGTAAATTGTTTAGACTTCAGATTAATGGAATGATACAGCCATTGAATGAATAATATTGATATAAAAATAACTGCTTAAGCTAATTAACTATGAAGAACTGAAATGATAAGAATAACTTAATTGCTCTGTTTTTTTTATCTAATTAAAATGAAAAACAGCCTGGTTTCGTAAAGATTTTTTTTTTATTGTTAGTATATTAAAATAGTTTTAATAACTCTGTAAGCCATTCGTTGGAATAAATAGGAAAATGAAGAAAATGTAGAATAAGATTTTTTTCGATCGCGTAGCTGAGCAATCGTGAGTGCGATGAATTACTTTTTAAATTTTTTTTAGATATTTATAAGATTGTCTTACATGATTATATGACCTGATTTCATAGGTTTTTTTTCTTTAAAAATTGTTTAAGTACAGAAAGAATTTTCAAAATTTATAACCTTAAAGAAAGTTTTTATAAAGCAATAATTGATGGAAATAACAACGATAAGAAAAATATCATCGTCATTTTTAAGGAAAAATTGACGATAATTCAATATTTGCATCAATTAGTGATCACGAAACATTGTATATATATATACTTCAAAAACGGTATTTAATTTTAGATTTAGAAAACCCAATATTTATAGCTAATTGATTAATATCCAATAGATTCTAAATATGTTTTCTATCTATTAGATTTTATGACATAATACTGTAATAGTTATATCTTGTGTCACGTACAAGATATAATTATTTCTCATAACCGGGTAGCCTTATATTGCAGTAGTGTTACACATGTGGGATTGATAGATTGATAATGACCTGACAATTATCACATGACCAGTGTTGATCTGTATAAATAATAATGGCGTGAGCATGCATTCGACTATTAAAAATTTTTTGACTGAGAAACAAATGGTGGTAGTAACCACTAACCTGAGCATCACACTTCCCATTCACCCAATCAAGACCAGGGATGGTTCGGGGGATAAAGAGATCGCCTCTAAATGAATTACACCCAGGTTTGAGTCCCAGCGATGGCTGGTTGTAATAAATTCTGCTCCCATCTTGCACCGACCACAGTTTTGAAGTAAAATATCCTTAGTGGTCGATGAATCATGAGTTCGAACCCACTTGTCATCAAGTTAACCGTGGTAGATTTTCGTGGGTTTTCTCTACTTGTAACGTAACAGTGGGTTAGTTCCATCAAAATGTCCTCCATAAAGGCAGGTTAGTCCAGACGTTAGGACCAGCAGTTCACTTGTCTCCTGGAATTTATATTACTTTATAGCCACCGTTAAACAGCAGACCCTGTTCTGAGTTTACGATAGCAATGTTCATCTCGTTAGTATTATAGTTTTGAACCTAACACAGAAGACAATTGAACTCCTGGATCAAGAAATGGAAAAACTAGCCTTCGTACTGGATTTTTTTGATAGCACTAAACAGCATTTGCGTGACATTGAGATGAAAACCACGAGAACCTTCCACAGCTAACTTGACAGCAAGGGGACTCTAACCCATGAGAATATTTCACCAACTGAGGATATTTCACGTCAGCACTGTGGTCGGTGCAAGTCGGATGCAGATTTTTTTCGACCAGCCGTCGCTGGGAGTCGAACTCGGTTCACCTCATTGGAAGGCGAACGCTCTATTCCCTGAGCCATTGCGACTCTGTCACTTGGATTGGGCTCAAAATTACAAGGCTGCGGAGTTGATCATAGAGTAAAACCGATTGGAATAAATCGAAAAATGTGTTGACTGTTCATCGCTGGTTATAAACAAGAATGAAACTACACAATCGAAGAACACATACGTGTTTGTCTTCGTTATATATTTTGACACTCATATATTTTTTTGGCAAAAACGTGTTTGGATTTTTTTAGCTCTAAAATTGTTTGACTCAATTACATGCGATCGAATTTCAGACCACAAAGATACGATCGGGTGAAGTGCAACCCAATCAGATGTCCAGCTAGTTATAATTTAAATAGGGTTGTTCAAAAATGAATTTTTAATTAATATTGATTGTTTTTAAGTCTCAAATAAATAAATTTTCATTATCAATGGGTAAATGTTTAAAACCATTGAAAGAAAAATCAGTAAATGTCTTAAAAAAAGGACAAAATACTAAAAAAAAACTTTCTCCGAAAATTTCATCTTCAATATTGAATTTTTGTTCAATATTTATTTAATTAATTGCTTACAGGAAAAAAATGTTGATGAAGGTATTTGTATGAGATTTTTAAACTTGTTTTAGTTTAGTTAATGACAAAAAAGTTTTTAAAGATTTAAAATGGTAGTTCTTTGAAAATTTATTTGTTGAAAACTGAATTATAAAACAATATAAGAGCTTTAATTGATAATTTCTCCCTCAGAAAAATAATTACAGAGTATAAGCATTAATGAGTTCTCTTTACTTATGTTTATGTAGCATTCTAATAGCACTGTTATTCTATTTTAAATAAACGTAACCTGGTTTTAAGTATTTTGTTTTTACTTTACTATACTTCATGTATTTAAAAGAAATTATAAATGATGTTCCTCGACCATTTTTAAATGTCGTTCTACAATCCATGATAAATCTACCAAGCTCCTGTTTTTATCCCTTAAATTAAACGTTCTGAATTCTAAACAAGCACAACTCGATTTATTTCATCTACAGAGTGTTATCCCATTTTTTTTCGCAACAAATTCAGTTTCTTAGCCCTATTTTTCTGGCTTCGTTTCATCTTTAAAAGCAGGATAATTTATTATTCGTTTATTTTGCAATCCCTGTTCTACATTTTTAGATTAACTCATTTCTTCTCAAAATTTTTCTTTCTTATATGCAAAACATTATTTGGTTTTATAAAACAGCGACTCTAAGCCAATCCATTAATGCCAGATATTCCACATCCTTGCAGCAATGAAAAGGTCCTGAACTTACTTTTAAATTACGTAGATATATTTTTTTTTGTTAGCTACCTCTCTTGTTTAAGATACATTAAAAAAATATCCTGATTGCGAATCCAAATATAGTTTTTATTTATATTTCGATTGATACGCAAAACTTTTTTTCTTAATAAATGCTAAAAATGGAAAATAATAATATTAATTAAAAGATAAATTAAAATAATTTTAATTACTAATGCGTTTTTAGCAACTGCGTTTAAAATATTGAAAGAATTGGCTTCATTTAATTAGGAATAGGTGTTATCTAAGAACATATTCGACCGAAAAAAGTGCGCAACGTGTTTTTAAACAATTTATTTTCCGAATCAGCAATTCTTTTGTGTTCACAATATAATAATAATCAGAAAAAAATATTTAATTAAATTATTCTTATTATTTTCTTTTTGCTGTGGACCTTTGAAACTATTTTGATTAATGAGTGTTTTACTTTATTTAAAAGAAACTTATTTTTAGTGATTTATTGGATTTTTATTTATTTATTTATTTACTTTTACATCTTCTCGGAACTTTCGAAAACAATTTGGATACCTACAAGTGCCAATTTAACAGCCAATCAGGTTTGACAAACACTCGTGACGTTTTTACAGATATCCAATTAAATCTGAATTAAATAACAAAGTTAAGCATCACATCACTCTTTCTCGAGTTGTAAGTACCCAATTAGGCTTCTTTTTTATGAAGAAGTGTAATTTGAATATAGACTTTCGTCATAGGGATTTGAATTGTCAGTAAAATCTAAAATTTGGAAATTTTCATTTCCAATATCAATTCATAAAGTTATAAGACATTAAAATTTAGTAAGTAAATTTCTTTTGATTAAGTGCTTATAAAAAATACAAATTCGTCATTAAAGAAATTCTACGTAGTTTTAATGTATATTTCACTGTGTCTTTTTAAACTGTTTACTTTTTTGTTATAGAATTAAGAAAGGGAAAATTTTAAGTAAAGAGTAATTCGATTCATTCATGTCTTAAGTGCTGGTAGTATTGATATTTCTTTATATGTAATTAAATGTTAATTAAAAAAACTTGAAAAATATTATTTTTTAAAATTAAAAATTTATTATCAAATAAAATAAATTACAATAAAAAGATTTTGGTGAGCGTTTCACTTAAAGCATATTCTAATACATCACGTTTTGACCCATTTACGAAAATAGTTTTTACTAAGTATTAAAAATAAAAGCAGTTTTTAAGAAAATAATATCACAAATAGATTTAGAGACTGAAAATGTAATATTACGAGATTCTAAAATTTGAATAAAGGAAACATTAAAAAATAATAAGAAGAATAAATCGCTTGAAATGTTACGTTTTCGATATGTTAGTCTAATTTGAATAAAATATTTTAAGTACTCATAAATATTTAGTTGAAAAGAATCGGCGAAGACATAAAACATGATCGTGATAGGAAATAAAAATTATGATGAATATAACTGGGTCGTCGAAAAAGAACAAAAATAGGTAAATTAGGAGGCCGAATTATTTTTATTTCCATAATATGATTTCAAAAATGCTTTGAATAAACAAGTTAAACTGTCTTACAAAATAAATATTTTATAATCAAGTACATATAAGAACTGCAATGGAACATTTCGGACTATAAAAGAAAGGACATAAAAATTGTTTTTAATGAAAATAATAACAATAGAGTACCATTTGATATTCCTTTCTTTATCCTGGAAACGCTAATGCGGACTTTAATAAGTTGTAAAATTTACTAACAAAGGCAAAATTATCATCCATTCATGAGGAAATTTTGAAGAGAAGATGTAGATGGACTTGGCATATCCTTCGTCTGAAGCGGAATAGCCCTGCTAACATCGTACTTACTTTGGCACCCGATGGAAAACGTAAAAGAGGAAGGCCAAGACTTACTTGGTAAAGATACATGAACCCGAGCAAAGCATATTTAGATGAATAAAAGAAGGCAAGAGGGCTGTCTCAGGACAGGGGTGCCTGGAAAAAAAGCTGGCCAGCTGGAGCGAAGAGATAGGTATAGATATTGATTGTAAAGGAACACTCCGGATTATAAAAAAAAAAGGACATAAAAATTGTTCTTCATAAAAATAATAATAATTAAGTACGATTTGATTTTCCTTCCTATTCATGGGTACGTTTATGCGAATTTTAATAAATTGTAAAATTTACTGTAGTAAAATAAATACACTAGGGGAACATAATGCTGCCCATCTTGTTTTACTGCGGCGCCTTCCACTTTTTTTTCAAATATTCTCCTGCTTGCTAGACAGTACACTAGGGCAACGTAGCACAGCCCATCTCTTATCAGCTCTTTTTCTGTTTCCTAGACAGTAGGGGAGAGTGGGGTCAATTGTAACATTTTTTACTTAACTATTTTTAACTAACAAAAAATCCAATATATTATTAGTATTAATTGACAGACGAGTAAAGTAGACTATCCTCTACTAGAAAAAAAAAATACCTAATTTTATATGTTATTATATTAGTTATTAACAATTTTTGACAGTCGAGCACTTGTTACAATTGTCCCCACTTACGGGGTCAATTGTAACAGTTCATAAATTCAACTAAAACATAGTTAATTATACATAGTATCATAGTTGTGATATATTTCTTTATTGATCAAAATAGTAGTGATATTTTAGGAGTAAAAATAATAATGAGCAGAGACCTAAAGGGTTAAGCTTTTAACTTTAAGGGGTTAAAAATTTTAATTTATGGTGTGAAAGGTGACAAATAAAATAATGCACATGCAACATAATATAAATGATATAGGAAACTATTGGTGGTTCTTAAAGACTTAAGTAATGGTTTGTAAACATAAGATTGTTTATTTTCAGCTGTTACAATCGTCCCTTTACTTATTGTTACAATTGTCCCCAAGACGCCACTTCAGCTTCATTTGTTAAAAACAATGCTAGTTAATTAGCAAAACTAATCTTTTTTTTTTATTGAAATGTTAATTAAGGTGTCCACTTACATATTCGGTTACTAATTTTTATTTGTTTAAACAAAATTACTTTGTTACAATATAATATTCTAATACCAAAAAAAGTAATTGCGTGGCGTGAAAATATCTTTTGTGATCTAACTCTTTCAAAAGTACATAAAAATGATTGCCATCAGGGGTGTACATGTAGATTTATTAAATACACCTTGTGCGCCACCTAGGAACCAAATCTAGAACCCGACACTCGAAATTTTTGCTCTGTTACAATCGTACCCTGTTACAATTGACCCCACTCTCCCCTACTCTAGGGAAATGCGCCACCGCCCATCTTTTATCAGCTCTTCTCCTGTTTGCTAGACGGTACACTAGGGGAATACAGTACCCCCTATTTTGTTTTTCCCCACTAATCGTAAAATGCATTCGTTTTGAATAAACCAGTTTAAATGTCGTACAAAATTAGCATTCAATAATAAGGCATCTAAAAGAACAATAAAGTAACAGACAGAAAAAGTGTTTTTATCTCCTTCAGAACCGATGGAAGGAGAAAAAAAAGCGTTGTGGTCCAAAGAGTACTCATTGAAAGTATTGTATTGAGATCACTCCGTGTGATCTTGTGCCGCTAGAGTCGGAAAGGCTCGTTTCATATATGATACCGTGGGCCATAAAGCGAGAATCGGGTGATCACGGTCCTGAAGGCGTAAATAAAAAAAATAATAACTTTGTATAATTTGATGTTTCTGCCTTATTGCTTCAAATGGTATGCACATTTTAATGGGTTTACCACTGTAGTAAAATTATGACAATAGGGGAACACAATACCTCCCAAATTGTTTTTCGTCACTAATATGACTTTTTATCGGGAAACTACAAAATTTTGTCTAAAACATTACAGGAGAAAGAGTATTGATTTTTATGCGACATTTTCTTTATAATTCCGCAATAAATCTTGAAACTTTGCAGCTAAAAGAAAGTGTTTAAATTAGGCAGCCGCAGAATAAAAGTTTAAGTTAAAAAATTGTATTTAAATTATATTATTAAATTAATTAGATAACACATAACATGGTAATATGATTAACACTTTGATGCAGAAACTTTTATTGAACATAATTTCTATTATTTTGTATTAATTTCGGTTAAAATAAGTAAAAAAATATTGTATTTAGTGTTTTAATAATTTATGGTTATAAAATACAACGTGAAACACGGGTGCCCTTTCTTGCGTTAAAGGTAAAATCTTGCAAACACTTCTCACTTCTAAATAATACTTTTTCAACTTTGCACTTATTTAAATTCTTTGAGAGACAGTTATTCATTATTGAAATTTAATTAATTTACAAAATGAATTATTGAACATTTTTTAATATTAAGGAAAAAAAAATTCTTACGACTTCTTTTGGATTTTATATTTTAGTACAAATACAATTCTGATAATATAACAGATTCTTTTTACTTACTATTAGACTGTTTTTTATAATTAAAAAATACTAACTTATTGCATGTAATTAGAGCGTCAGAAAAAATATATAAAAAGTTGCGTCATAAGTTTTATAAGCTTTGTCAAATAAACAAGTACCATTACTTTTTCCTCAGATTTTTTCTTCTTCCACAAATTTAAACCCCCATCTCCAAAAAGAGTGTAGAAAAATAGATCACATGACATAAAAAGCAATTTACTTGCAAATAAATTGATAATAACAATCTGGTAAATCATCGATTTTATTTTATTAGTAAAAAGAAAATTTTCTCATCTCCTTTCTATGAATGCATCCCGCAAAAGCAAAATCTAGAAATTTTTGTTCCTAATTTCAAGAAGCGCACCAGCTTTAATTGCATAGTTTTTAATTAAATTTTTTCCCAGTTTCATCAATCATCGTGTCCAATTTTTTACAATTTCTCATTTGTTTGTACCTGAGAAAGTGAATTCAAATATCTAATTCACACCATTTGTCTGCTCAAAAACTTTCATTCTTCAACCCGCTTTGCTGGGCTTGCACAAAGACGCACAGTTTTCCATCAAAGTTGTAATTGATGAGTCACAAGCATGTCTGGTGAAAGAAAAAAGAAGAACACATTAAATGTACAGAGTTAAAAAAAAGTGCATTTTCAGGGATTAAGAACGGAGAACAAAAAAAGGCGCCAAACTCCTTCGGCTGTTTTAATCCTTGAAAATAAGAGTGGCCACGGTATTTCAATCACAGTCGAATATGCAGCAACGCCCCCAAAGCCCCCTGTTTACAGGGCAGAGCCATTTTTAGTCCCCAACTAAAATCCTCAAAATAGCTAGCAGTCTCCAGAAAGTCATGTGACAAACATCGCATTTTAAAGCACGGCATTGCTGGCTACTGTCTTTCGTCGAACGATCTTTCACTACCGACAAAACATTTCACAGCTATCTTCACACTGAGAAGATACTTTACGAACGCCTCAGCTGTCATACTAATCAGCTTTAAGTTACTTTTTTTAAAATTAAATGTAAACTAATATCTCCAGTACAGTTAGATTTATTTATTTTTTTGACTTCTAGAACTTTTCCCTTCTGTTTAAAGTAAGTGAAGTTCTGTATTCCTATCGTGTTATGCATTAATATTAAACCTAAAATATTTAGTAGATAAAAAAAAACTTTTTTTTTTCTGTTACCTGTTAATTGACAAAATGCAAATTAAATAGCTGAGTGTTTAGTTGGACCTGGTCATAGATATACTACTATTGAATTTCAGCAAATTTTCAGCAAATAAACACTAAAAAATAGCAAATGCACAATTGTTTCAAGGAACTTTCGGAATTCAGTAAAAATATTACTTGATGGTATTTTTTTATTAAATTGATGAAATATACATTACACTATTTCGTATAAAGTATACACTTTTTCGGGTCTTGTACCTTTATAGCTTCAAATACCCAATAAATTCAATCAACGTATAAATAATAGGGAGATTACCCCATACAAAGATTCTCTATGACAATTAAATTTCTGAACTTCATTCATAATCTTCTAAAAACGCGTGAAGTAAATTTTTGAAACCAGTAAACATATAAATATTACATTGACATAAGACACGTTTAGTTTGGAATCAAATTTTACTCAATTGACTGTTGTTTCCAATTTAAAATATTCACATTTTTTGCAAGATTATTGATACATGTTTTTTAATCTCTTGGAGGATTCCGATAAACAACATTCCTGTTTTTATTGTTACTTTTTTAAAATTTGTTTTAACTTTCTATCACATTTAAAATTTTCATTCAATATTTCAAAACAAAATAAAAAAGACAAGATTTTAATTTTTATAAAATGGTTCAAATATAGTTTTTTTAAAAAATTATTTTCGCGATCACTAGAATACCTTTAAATACATCCACACGAATTTTATTAAATTTGATAGTTTGGGAATTTTCATGACGGCGTTTCAAAATGATTTCTTATAATTTTCAGCAAAAAAAATTTCTACAAGGGGATTCTGATTTGAGCGAAGAATAATACTTCCACAAGCTACCCTGTTTTTTGTTTGAGATTATAACATTAAAATAAAATAAAAAAATTAATTTATTCCATTCTGTTTAATAATTTATTTAATGCCAACATACAGCCAAAAACTGAATTTTTAGTTAAATTTATAAATTTTAATAAAAAAAAATAATTCGGTATTTGATTTAATTTTAATGTTAAGTTTTTATTTCATGCTATTAAATAAAAACGCGTTTGCATTTAAATCTTATATCGATATTCAACTAAATTATTATCGTTTTCCTTTTTGATCATCATTCTAAAAAATATATTCATTCTTTTTAATAATTTATTTAATGCCCACAGAGCTAAAACTGATTTTTAATTACATTTTTATAAAAGATGTATTGATTCTTTGGAATTTTTTTTAAAAAGAAATTCTAATGCCGAGTATTCAATCAAAAAACTTTGTACTTTTTTTTACAGATTTATTCAATTTAATTATTATCGTTTTCTTTTTTCATCAGAAAAAATCCATTTATCCACTGAAATTCGGAAAATATGCATTTTTCTTTTTTCAGGAGTGGGAGGGGGTGGGGTTAAAAGTCAAATAACAAAGTGTGCATCTTGGCTTTTAATAGCTACTTATCAAACTATAGAAATTAAAGATATTTAATTATGATATTTTCAAAGAATACATACAGGAATTTTGCGTTCAACTTTCTAATTATGACGTCTTGATTTGTATGATTAATAGATTTTGTGTAACAAAAGAACTTTCCTTACGAAATACAAAACATAACTAGATAGGTATGGTTATAGATTTTTCTAAACTCCCATCGCTTTTGTCTCATAACTTGTTTCCTTTTCATGTTTCCTTTTTATTTTTGTAGTCATTTCTTTTGAAAATCATTTCAGTATTCTCTTTTACCACTTGTTTTAGTTAAGGTCATTCCTCTGAAAACATAGCCTTGTTAATGAAGAAATAAATTCATCTTCAATAGCCTTTATTTTTCTTGTTTGAAGGTAAACCTGAGCTTGAAATTGAGTATTGAAACGGCACTTAAATCAGTTTACTAAAAAGGAAATTTATGCTTTTACTTGTAAGTCAAAGCAAAAGAAATAACATAGTATTGAACATACAAAATAACTTTTTATTTATTTGAAACAATTTTTACAAAAAATTATATTTCATACATTTCATTTATATATTTTTAATTTTCTTATAGTTCAAATACATTTCATTTATATATTTCTTCAAAAAATATATTTTGTTCTCACATAAAGTGTATGTTGAATACAGTCATATGAGTGTAAACAGGCCTAGTTAATAAATTACAGCTAATTAACAATTAATTAATATAAAAGTTAATTATTAGTTAAGATTTTAAAAAAAGGAGAGTCTCTAATTTTTTATTTTGTGGTAGATTTTATTACGAATGAAGTTTAAATGTTAACAATTTATTAATGGTATGGTTATGGAATGTTATGGCATTATTATACATATTGGTATGATTATATATTGTATTTTATTTAATCAAAGTTCTTTTAAAATATAATGTGCAACTCTTAATATTGTACCCCTAATCAGATTACTCTAAATCTTGTAATTTTTTTTTCTTCCTATAAACTCTGGGACTAGTTTTTAGAAAAGACTCTTTAAGGAAAACTAATTTGTTTTTGCCTAACATGAAGAGAAAAATTCCTCGAAACCTGTCCGAGATTAACCCATCGGAGGTGGGACTCTCACTGTGAACCCTTAATAGATAACCATTTTATGTGATCCCTGCGTTACTTTTTGTATTCCAACTAAACTGCTTCTTTATAGAATTCAAATTCTGTGTACTTGTTTCTGAAAAGAGAACTTATCGTAGTTTAGTAGAAAATTGGATTTCAAAAATTAAGGACTTTTAACTTGCGTATAAATAATTTTTGAAATGAAAAAAAAGCATTAATTTTGTATAGTGGTACATTTTGAGCGAACTTATTAAATTAGGGATTTGCAATCTTTGTAACATAGGTTTTTTTTAAAATTTTATTTATTATTGTATAATTTAATTAATATAAATGTGCAATGGTACAGTGCGCAAAAAACAAAAGATGGAACACCCTGATTATCTTTTGATCTAATGATCGGAATTTCATGTACTAGGACTCAATCTTAATGGTTCACCCATTAATGGGGTGACCCCAAATATGCTACATAATTAGTCCAGCCGATATTTTACGTTACAGTGCACTTTCTCTGAGTAAAAATACTTCTTTTTGGACGGATTTGAGTTTCTTTCCCTGAAAATAGGAGGCATAAACGGGAAAATAGGGTTCCAATAGTTTAGTCAGAAGAGCGGTCAAAAGTATGAATACCTTAATATAAATTTTACATTTTGAGTGTTTTTCCATATCTCAAGAACTTTTTATATTTTTTGCAAAGCTATGAAATTTATTTATCCAAATAAAAATTCATGCAAAATATAATGTTTTTTTCTATTTTTTGTAATTTTATTTAATAATAGTAAATTTTTGAATTGTAAGGTATACAGATTTTTTCATCATTTTGACGAATGTAATTTTATATGGCAAAATAAAACTCTTACGGATTTGGTCAAATAGTTGCCGAGAAATCGAATTTTAAATATACTAAATTTTTTAAAATTCGATTTCTTTGAAACTATTCGACTTTTTAGTTCAAATTGTTTATTTTACCTTACATACATACTAAATGAAATACAACATATTTTCTTTTTAAATAAACAAGTTTAGTTTAAATAAACAAATAATTTTGGTTTAAATAAAATAAGGATTTTTATTGACAGTTTTTTTTCAAAATTAATTAAGCTTTTAGTTACACTATACAACTCAAAAATAGACAGTAAGCAACACAACAATAAACCTCTTTAGCAAAAATAGGTTATAACCCAATCACCTTCCTTCTTATTATTATATCAGATATTTTACGAATTTTATTTGTTGCTATTGTAAATCATTATTTAAACATTGTGAAAACAAATCCTGAAAATCTAACGAAATATTTACTTAATTCATAACGGAAATGCACTTGTTTTAAATTTTTATTTCAAAATAGACACTTTTTAGTAATGCATATCTAGAACACAAAAATTAAACAAATTAATCATTTTCTGTTTTCGATATTGTTGTTCGAATGTTAAAAGACCGGATTTCCAATGCAAAAGAAAAAACTGAAAATTAAGTAAATGCTATTTTTTATATGGGAAAATGAATAGGAAATAGAATAAGCATATGTTTATTTGTTTATTCAATACTACCCAGTTAGTTTGATAAACCAGATGGATCTAACTCAAATTAATCGCCTAAAGTGGTTTAGTTAAAAAAAAAAAATTTAAAATAGTAACAGTTTTTTCTATTGTATAATCACCAGATGGCAATTTATAAAAACCAGTTTATTAAATAAGCGTTATTCATCTTTAACAGTCAAACATATACACATTTTAGGCTAAAATATTCGTTCGTGATTTTCTCTTTCTAGGAGGTAATTATTTCAATGAGATAAAAATTATAGAAATATATGGCAATGATGACCTCTGAGGAACACCCTTTATTGAATAAAGTATGCATACTAATAGGCTACTATAATCCTTGCGTGCTCCGCTCGCCAACCACCGTTATATTTTTTTCTCAAGCGTCAATATTTTGCACAAAAATTCAAATAATTTTGTCTTAAAAATGCACCATTAATGCAGCTTTATGTACGAATATATTTTCGCAACGGAATAGAAAAGCATTTAGATTTGAAAAATAATCATCTGTACTTGAAAAAAAAATAACCTAAGGAATACAGATAGTAGGACTCAATAGGGAGAAATATATGAGGTAATTTTTCTTTTTGACAAGACTTGTAAAAAGTAAGGGATGGTTTTAATCGCTGTTAATTAAGTTTCGTTTTTTTAAATTTCAATATGAATGTTAAGATTTGTATTGAACAATATATGAACTTTCTCTGTCTCCCGCTTTTTTATTTTTATTTATTTATTTATTTTGCTGCTTTCGATTGGCATCTTCAGTGTGAGCTTATAATATAAAGAAATAAATGTCTCGTGAAAGAAAAACAAATTTTCTACAACAATGAATAAATATTCAATATTTAAATCAAAAACGCTGAAAAAACAAAAAATATTAAATTTGCTGTAACTTATACAGATCGAACCAAACAAGGTATTTTTTCCCACAAGTTAAACAGTAAATGATTCTCGAATTAACCATTGAATCTTAAATTTAAATCGTATTCTCTATACTTTTTCTACCACCTTCGTAATTTCTAGTTTCGACGTTTTATAGATTTTGTGAAACAAGGCGAAATGTAACGTTGAGAAGAAAAAAAAGTGAGGCAAAATTCGTAAAAAAAGTACTTAAAAACTAAATATGGCCCACTTAGCATACCTAATTTCAACTTTGTTGTTGCTTCCATGCGGTCTGAAGAGATGGCCTGTATGGTGCATTTTTTTGATACAAGTATAACCTTTAAAAATTCTCGAACTATTAATCAAATGTTACATTTTATTATTCCATTATAACACTTTTCTACATTTTTCCGTGATGGCAAAATTTTAAATTATATAGTTTTTGAGGAGCAAAATAAAATGTAACGTTATGTTAAACACCCAAAACAGCAGTAACAGCTGCTTCTACGATTTTTTTTAATACAAAGATATTAATATAAGTATAGTGATAACACTTATGATTCTAAGTTTTCCAAACATTTTACGATTAAATAAGCTTTACAGTTTTATTTGCTTTTGATCAATTTTCGAAGTGTAAATAACTATAATTTTAAATGTGCTGTATTTTCTAAATAGGTGAGCAGCAAATTTATTCCAACGCTTTCAATCCTGCATTTATTTTTAGTTCTTAATTTAAGGCATATAATTCGAAATTCTGTACATGCCATGTAGCAAGAGCGTTGACATCTTCAACTCTCGTGGGTGAACAAAAAACGAAATAAAAATTGACATTGTTGTTGCTTTCTATAGCGATTTCCAGATTGGAATTCAACATGGCACGCGCAAGTTCAGTTCTATATTTTCTTTATTTTTTGACACAGATGCTTCATTTGATATGCTAAAGGTCATCATTTTCATCTCACCTATCTTCTTTACGCCTTCTTCCTTTAAGGAGCGGCGATGAATTTTAAAATTTCACTTTTCCAACTTCATTTCTCTTCATAAGCGTAGGTTTATATAAATAGAATGATTTATTTACGCATTTAATGTCATCTTAGTTATCGTTTGAGAGTTTTCAATTTTGAATTACAATCAGTTTTATGAATAGCTTCTACATTCTCTGAAAAATCGATTCTGAGTTGGGCTTCATAAACGCTCAAATTTGAGGCGACTCTCATAAGATGTTGAACCGTATTTTGTTCGAGTTTAGTCTTAATATCGTGTAATCGAGTATTTTCGTGTAATAAAAGATCCGAGAAAGATTAATTTACAGAAAAAAGGTATTTTAGTATTAAACATTTTCTCTGCTATCTATTCAATCGCATTATATTATGAATTAAGCATGGCTTCTGAAAGCAATGGTCAATACATTCTGGAAATAATTAAATGAAATTAATGTCATAGAATTAGAAAGGTACATAGACTCAAAATTCCTTACTTCTAAAAACCGTAAAAATTAAACGAAAAGATAATATTTGAAAAACAAATTTAGGAAAGGAAAAAAAAAATGCTAAGTAGTCCGTTCTTAACCCTTTGAAGCACAGTGGTACGACAGCGAAACCGCACTTTTTAAAAAATTATTCCTAGCGGCACAAAGGTCAATCTCCGAAACCAATAATATTAAAGTATTATTTTAACTTTACTAAACATCACCAGATAGCAGCACTACACTTAGATTATATCTTCCTTTGAAAAAAATAAAAAGTTTTCAAGGCCCTTTTTCATTACTACAAGTTTTTTTTTTTTACTCAATAAAATACAAAAAAAGTTTGAAGCATATCACTCAGATTTGTTGTTTATGAGCTTCTTTTGACACACAAATTTTTCCCAATAAAGATTCCTCAGAAAAGTATTTAATTTTTACCTTTATATTTTTTGGTTTCAGAGTGAAGCCACTGTGCCCCTAGAACATTATATCCACCAACACGAGTCTTTATACTTTTTCCCCCTTCCTTCACTCAGATAGTGAAGTGGGTAAAAATTTATTAGGGTTTTTTCTTCATGGGGCTTATAAATGGGGAGCAATGTGTCTCTTATCTATTTCTATTGAAAATAAAGTCTATTACTTCAAATTTCTTATCTGAAACAAGTTAATTCTGCTCATTTGAGTTCTTTTTGAATAAGCGAACAGTCGTATTTAGTTGATGCTATAATATCTATTTTCTACTATTAAAATTTTTCTGCATTTTATTTGTCTTAAAAATTAAGAATTTAAATTTTTTATTATTATTATTATTTATTTATATTGTTGATTTTCAATTCAATGATAATCAATTCATTTTATTTCATATTTTATTTTTATTATTATACATTTTATTTTCATTATTATATATTTCTGTACTATTTATTTTATCCTGATATTGTATAATATATATTATATTTTACTTAGAATATTTTTTGTGTTTGAAATTCATGCGTTTTATTTTTCACTAATATATATTTTATTATATACTATTTTTGTATTATATTATATTTGTTAAAGCCTTTTTTGGTCTTTAAAATTATATAAATAGTTTTAGTACTTTAAGTTTATTGTTTGATTTCTGAAAAGTGAAAATTTATTGTAAAAAAAGTTAAAAAAGATAATATTTTTTTTTCACATGAAAATGTTCTATGTGGACACTGGTTAACCACCGAAACCACCACCCCCTGTGTGGTGCAATGAATCAGAATTTTTTTTAAATGTCATTTTCCCATTCTTAGATCCTAAGCATCATAATTAATTTCTCAATTTTAAAAAAATATGAAAATTTATGTTCGTGTGCCTCAAAGGGTTAAAAGGAAAGACATCCCGCAAATTTATTTCTATAAATTTAGCATTTCATCCCCTCCCGTAAAAAGTGAACATTTAAAAGTCTTGCAAAATAGTTTGTACAGCAGGGCTTCGTCAAGTTCAGCGACAGCTCTGAGGGTTGTAAAAAAATTTAAATGATTTTACATTTCAACGAACGCCTGAATTTATAACTGTGTAAGACTAACTGCAATGATGCAAATCAAGTTTAAGAAATGGCAAGCGAGAATAATGCATTTTTGAATTTCACAAATTCCTGAGCCAATTTTTCCAAACTACTTGTACTAATGAGAAAAAAAACTAATTATAATATACCACTATTATGGTAAGCTTCCGTTGTACCTTTAATGTTTTTGAGATGATTACTGATTACTACAATGCATTTAACTTTCTTTTTTTCACCTCCATATTGTTTGCTAGCACTTTTATTTAAACATTTTGCTTTTTTGTTTTTAAACAGCTGTTATTAATATTTCAATCGAACTCCGTTTTCTTACATTTCAGTATTAGTTCGTAAAGGTGCCAAATAAAAAATAATAATTGAGTTTTGAATTTGATTTCCTTTTTTAAAAATTAACAAAATTTTGTTTTGGATTAGAAGAATTTTTCAAAATTTTCCCTTTCTATTGCTATGACAATTGAAATTACAGTGGATAAAAAACGAACTACCTTGAATAACTTTTGATAACGTTCTGAGACTCAATCTAAATGGTTCGAGGTGGTGTCCTCAAATATGCTAATTAATTTGTACGGACGATATTTGAAGTTACGAAGTTCGACACAAAAAACGTGCTTTTTCTTAATAAACATATTAGGTTTTGACGGATATGGATTCATTTCGCCTAAAATATTGATGATAGTAGCAATCTAGGAAGTATGGTCCGAATAGTTTGGTCAGAAGAGCGGAGCAAAGTTAACGATTCAAAGATTGCTTTTTGCGATTTTCGCCATATCTCGAGAATTTTTTTTAGCGAATCGAAACATTTTTGCACTCTATAATAAGATTTGTTTGTCCTAAAATAATTCCGTTTGCAAAAAAACAATTATAAGAATTATTTAGTGTTTTTTAAATATTTAATAATAGTATTTTTTATTATTTTATTTAATAACAGTGAGGTATAATATTTTTTACATCATTTTAAAGGATTTAGTTTCATAAGGAGAAACGTAAACAAAATAAGTCGAATATGTGATGAGAAATTAGATTTTAAATGAATCACATTGCTTTTCATAGATCCGTTAAGAAGTTTCCGAAGTATTGATTTTTTTTTTCCAGGGAGAGTTGGTTTAAGTTGTTTATTCCCCTGTAAAAGATAATACAGATTAATATGACATAATATAATACAGATACATTAATATCCTGGCTAGCGTGATTTGGCCAGGATTCAGATCCATGAAAACAATTGACTTCAAAATGGACATGACACCAACCAACCTAGATATTAGTACACTTTCCAACATATTTATTTTGTATTCTAATGTATATTTTATTTTCATTACGCTATTTTTTAATGTATTTTTTTATTTATCGTAGGAACTTAAATAATGTTTAGCCACATAACTTACCAGCGAAATAGTTAATTATCTTATTCATAATATGGAAGTAACTGAAATTCATTCAAGTTAAATGATCGTATTTTAAGTGTTTGAGTAATAATGGTTAAGGAGCGTTTATATTGTAGGTAAGCATCTTTTAGCCACTTTTGGATCCTACACTTTCTTCAACAAAAATAAATAAAACACAAGTACTCTTCACATACTTACGTGAAAAAGTCGCAATATCCTCCCCTTTTTTGTTTCAACTTTGACTTTTAACATATTAATTTAATTTTACGATTTAATTTAAATATAAGATTTTTTTATAAAATAAAATCTAATTTTTAATACAATTATTTAGGAATCTTTGTGTTTTCTTTCTGTGGTTATAACACTTGACGTCTGAAACTTTTTTCAATAAGTTTCTTCCTGCTTTTTCTTTCCTGAAATTTAAATTTTATTTCGAATAAGGATTTTTTAAAGTGCAATTGTTTTTAAAGTTTTCGTCCCATTTTCTTTTTCTTGTTCTTTTTTTTTGTATTGTAAAATAGTTTTGAAAGTAAGAAGATTTTAGAGTCTTACGTATTTACGTATCTCCCACCCTTTCATCATAAACATCTAACTGACATAATCCCAGACCGTCTTAGGTGCTTGCTTAGTATTTGAACTGCCCCTTGTGCGCATATACAAACAGCATGATTGTTATATTTATAAGGTAATTATATTAATCAATAACAAGAGAAAAAAAACGTGATACTGAGAAGTAGCGTTTCCACAAGTGGTAACAAAATGTTTGAATTTCAAAGAAATGAACTTTTATTAATTCCGCAATCTAAGAAAAGAAACAACATTTCTATTCCAAGTTCTTAAAAACAAAAATTAAACGAAAGCTTTACTCGGATAAAAAAATTCTAGTAAAATTACAGTACTGTGCGGTAATGGCATTTCTGGCAAAAAAAGAAAAACATAAATCTGGTTAATAAGACCAAAATATACGGTATTTAAACCATTCTATTGGTAATTTTTCCACTCATGCGATAACGATCTACCCGAAATTCTGTTTTTCAAAATTATAGCTCTTATTACATTATAATACATTTAGCAAGAAATGCAAAACTGAAATATGTAAATTTAACTGAATAAATTGTTTTTATGTCATGCTCTAAAGTATCGTGATGAAGTTATCAAATTTTAACACATTTAAGAAATTTTATCGCGCATTGTAAGACAATTTTTTGTTGTTAGTTTTACCAAATATTTACCAAAGCGCTTCGGTAAGAATTACCATGCTTTTCGGTATTCCCAAAGAGCCGGAAACACGGTAAATCTTATCTTATTCTGGTAGTTTTGACCATACTTTTTTTTTCACAATGTAGCATCATATCTTGACCAAGATTGAAAATTTAGTCCTAAGAAATTGAAAGAATACTAAAAAAATATTTTGTGAAACAGAACTTTAAAATTAAATAACTTATCTTCGTGTAGCTATTGGGATTTTGTATGGTATTTCACTATATGCACACCTGGTATGGATGCTCAAAAAAAGTGCATACTAAGAAAATTTCTTTTATATTTTTTTTTTAAATTTGTTGATATATGCGTAACGATAATTCATTCTAAAGTTTTGGGTTGTGCGAGTAGTTTTAATTTCAATTCACTTCACGTTCAAATCTTCATGTTACTTTATTTTCTTTCAAATTACCATTTTGAAATAAATGTCAATTTCATAATTTGTTAGACCTGGTTCACAATTCTTTAGTAAAAAATTACGCAATAATGTTATTTATTATTCAAACGGTTGTTTGGGTGTTTGCTGTAATACAGTTTATATACATTAAAATTTGACAAGCGATCTAGTTGTAAAGTTATTTCGTAAAAATGTTTCTCAAGTAAAGCTATTTGAAGGTAAAGACGAATTAAATTCCCGAGAGCAAAATTAACATTCAAATCAAGTGTATATTCAATCAATTTAAACACGCTTCATTTCCTCTGACAGTTAGTTTTAAAGTAGGGAAAGCGGCAAAAATTTATTATATTAAATCATATGCTTGTTTATTTTATATAGTTTGAGGCTGAATACTTGATCCGAATATAAATATCGTAAATTCTCGAAAACAATTTTCAAAAATCACTTTAAAATAATGAAAATTGTTTTAACCGAGACTTCATTTTTTTCATTATATGTATACTATAAATTTAATTTAAGTTTATTCAAAATTATTTTATTTTCCATTTTAATATGATAAATTATATTTCAGATCTGTATTTATTATAATAAGAATAATAGTATGTTATAATATGTAAATATATTTAGTTTAATATAGTACCACTATTATAAATAACTATTTTATTTATTTGAGAATTTATTTGAAATAAATTTGTAATTTTATTTGCAGTAAGAATAATATATAAAGGAATTAGTTGTACTATATTAAAATAAATTATTACGACATTTTAAGTCTTGCTGAATAATTTTTTTAGACATCTAAAGAATCAAATTTATTGAATTGCCCACATTCAAAAAGTTGTGCTCTTACTCTTATTTTAAATTATTATTTTGTCAAAACGAAATTCATGGCCACACGTATTTTCGTATGACAGATTATTTTAGGCGAAAAAATGAAAACTAATTTTAAAATTCAAAAGTAAAAAATACTGAAATTTACAACGTAGATTTAGCACAAAATTGACCTTTTAAAATATTTGTTTCAAATTCTTCATTATACAAAATGTATTTGAGTTTTTGATGAAAATATACTTTACTAGAACTCTATTCAACTCTATTTATTATAATGGTTTTCATTCGATAATTTTCCAAGAAGGAAAGTGTCAATATGAATGCTTTTCACTTGTTCCTTCCTAATATTTATTTCAAAAATATAACTGACATTATCAAGATTTAGTGTCAATAGAAAAGTAGATGTCAAGTTTGTATTTTCAGAATATCAAGTACTTGTATTTTCAGAAGTATTTTGTACAGTTTTTAATGCATTACTTTTGTTTTCAGATTTAAATGCACTTTTTTCAACATCCAATTATGATTTACTTCACTCTTTTAAAAATATCAAAAATAATTGAAAAGAAAATAAGAAAATCGGGTGGAGTACATATGTTTTTCTATATGCTCAATATAGCTACAATTATATAAAATATAGCAAACATATAACATATGATAAAAAACACGTAACAAATATCTAACCTATCGTAACAAATACCTTACATATGTTCAAATATATCTGGAGTAAAAGATAATCTTTATCACCGGTTTTCTACTTAAATTATGAATAAGTAATGACAAAAAAAAACAGTAAATGAAGAAAAAAAATTAAAGAAGTGCAATATACTAGAACATTTTATTATATTCCTCAGGTGTGTAAAAATTAGTAGCAAATGTTGAAATCAGATTTTCTTTTCTTCTCTGAAATAGAAATGCAATTGAAGTTTTATGCAAATGGTTCAACTTTCAACTATTTTTGGGCAACTTGCATAGCGTTGACGAAATTATAGTTGTGTATGAAATATACGAATTAGATCTTTTGGGGGAGAATGTGTTGAAGGTAGCAATAAATGTAAATGAGTGATTTAAATCATTTATAAATTTTACTTTTAAGAGTATCAAGAATTCGTTGACTGCAGCAAAACATTTATCCACATTCTTCAAATGAAACAAAAAAGAAAAGTAATTTTTTATTATTGAATTATGCAGTTTGAAGACGAAATTAAATTAAAGGTAATTAATCTTTTTTTAGCAGTGATTAAGCTGGTGCTTGAATTTTTTAAAGTGTTTTTTTTTTCCATAAAAGATTGCCGTTTTACAATCATTGAAAACTTTGCAAAAATTGCAGTTAGGTTGCGTATTTAAGCATAACTTTAGATTTTATTTGGTGAATATGTTAGGGGAAGCAATAAATGTCAAAGAGGGATTTAAATCATTTATATGAATGTTACTTTTAAAATTATCAAGAATTTCTAGACTACGGCACATTTTAATCACACATTTGTCCATTCAATGAACCAGTTCAGAAGTGCTCTCTTTCATTATCGTATTTTATAATTTAATAACAAAATTAATTTAAAAGGAGATTAATCTTCATTCTGCAGTGACAACGCTTGTTCCGTGAAATTTTTCCAAGTGGCTTTTTTTCTTAAAAAGTTTCCAAACAAGTGAGTATAATAATTGAGCATCTTACATATTTTAAAAACTTTTGTTAAAATTGCAGTTGGATAGCGACAACAGCTCATTTAAATTTATACATTCAATGAATCAGTTCGGGAAAGCAATCTTTCATTACTGTATTATTCAGTTTGAAGACAAAACTTATCTTTCAGCCCATTCGATAATCTCGAATAGATTAATCAAATTAATCTTTCAATCGATTCGATTATCTCGAATAGATTAATCAAAGCAATCTTTCAATCGATTCGAATCGAATCGATTAATCTTTCAATCAAATCAATTAATGTTTTTCCGCAGTGACTACGCTTATTCTGTGATATTTTTTAAAGTGACTTCTTTTCTTATGGGGGTGTCAAATAAATTAGTATAAATATTGAGCATCTTACATATTTTGAAAACTTTTGCTAAAATTGCAATTGGGTAGTGTATTTAATCATGGAACTGGGTTTTATTTGGCGAATGAGTTAGGGCTAGCAATAAGTGTCAACAAGTGATTCAAATCATTTATGAATGTTACTTTTAAATGTGCCACGAATTTTCAGACAACGGCACATTTTAATTTGCCCATTCAATGAATCAGTTCGGGAAAGCAATCTTTCATTACTGCATTATACAGTTTGAAGACAAAATTAATTTAAAGGTGATTAATCTTCTTCTTCAGTGACTAAGCTCGTTCAGTGATATTTTTTTTAAAAAAGTGACTTCTTTTCTTAAAGGGTTGCCAAATAGGTCTGTTTATCTGCAGCTTAGATCGGAATTCTCTTACTACATAAGCAAGGTCGGATACCTTCTAGTGTTTTTGTTACTTTTTTTTCTCTGGACTTGCAGCTGTCTCCAGTTGATGATAGCTCGTCAAATGGTGTGCCTTCAATACTTGGGAATTTTTAGAATAACTGTACCTATAAATAACAACCACGTGGAAAAGCTTTAGTTGTTAAAGTTTATGACATTGCATAAAGAAAAGAAGAAACGTAATTAAGAGAAATTATACTTCTATGTTACTATACATAGAATGCTTTTGATTATTTTGGCTCTGACTAATATTGTGAAACATTTGAAAGAAAGCATGATCCATTAGATGTAGATAAAATTTAGTACAAAAGGCTAATAATAAAACTGTGAAATATTTGCTTCATGTTACATATTTATCTAACGAATCATTAGTACTAAAATATTTAAATACATACACTTTATATTTTTTATATAGAGAGTACACTGCAAAAACCAATCATATACAAAAATGAAAACTTACATAATTATATCAATTTAAATTAATTCTGACTTTTACACTTATTATAAATCTTACATGCGCTGTGTGTCTGTGTATCTCATTGTGTATCTTTTATTGCATCTCAACACGAAAAATGGTGGAGACTACTTTGCTCCATAGTGGTCTATTGAAACGTTATGCATAATTTTTGTATCTATACTCTGTTGTAAGGGAGAGACCCCCCCCCCCTTTTGAGATACTTCCAGAGTCACTGATTTGGTAGCTAAATAAAACGGAACTATATGCAGTCGCAGGTGATTACTTAAATTCTATACCACAATGGTCTTTTTTAACTTGCAACGGAGTAATGGAGTATAGGTGTTTCACTACACTATGTTCTTTTTCACTACTTGGTGTAAAGTAGCCACCACTATATTTTGCTATTAAGTAACACTAAAATTTATAATTACAGTATATGATACACATAAGAATTAGTAAAATTATATGTACGATGCAATATAAAACAAGAATCATTAATTTAGTAAGCATGCATGCAGTATTTCTTGAACTAAAATTAGTTTGTTCATCAAACATACACATTGCACAAAGCGAATTTCTATATGAATTTGATTTAGGCTTAGCAAAACTGAAGCGGGTAGAAATGAAATATTTATCACATTAATTTATACAATTAACAGATTTATGTAGATCTTTTAAAAAGAACACGATTATCTCTTTTCTTTAGTATCCATTATACAACTAAAAACATCGATAACTTTTTATGAAAAATTTACTTCTGAAGAATTTTCAGCATCGATCGAGACGAAATCAGCTTCTAGATTTTAAATGAAAAATATCTATCATCTGATATCTTAAAAATTTACGACAAGTTTAACGAATTTGTACTTTTTTGGTACGCAGGCAGCAAGGAAATTAAACTTTTTTTTAAATTTTTATTTTGCTTTATTTTTAATTTTATAAAACAAAAAAATAAATAAAAGTTGGTAGGGGTCTCCTTTTTCGTGTGGCTACTTTTCGCTTGCGGCCGACTAACCGAAAAGCATCGATGATTCATTAGTGTAAAACCAATAGAGTTTGGTGTGAGTTCTCTCATTTTTGGAGTTCAATTTAACTACATCCTTTAAGGTGTGTATAAACACTTTATTCGGTATTAACTTGAAATAACAAACAATTTTTAGAGTTATTCAACATAAAATTCGGACAAGTGAAGTTAACCGCAGAATTTTCTTCTTCGCGGTTAACTTTAATTCTAAAGCCAACAAATAAATATATAAATAAATAAACAATTTTGTTTTTAATAATAATTATGAATACATCATAAATTAATTACTCGAATTAATATTTGCTTATTTATAATACGATCGGTCATTAAATAAATAAATCGATATGGTAATGTGACTGAGGAAGCTAACGAGAATCGTCGAACAAAAGGGTCTAAATTTATACTCATGATCTTGAATGTATTTTAAAGTTAAAAGGTGTGAGTCATCGCCACAGTGGGTGTCGATGGATTCTTCCGACACTAATTCATGGTTTATATTTTGGCTCAAAAGAGTTACAAGCGTGAAAGAAAGCGTATTTCCTCGTTGTCTGCACTTCTATTTGCCATACGAGATTAAGAAGCGATTCTATCTCATTCCCGCTCCATAGTAATGCAGTAGGTCACTTAACAAAATTAAATTTTAAGTTAAGCATATGTTATAGAATAAGTTCATTTTTGTTTACCTATATATCGTGAAATATTATCTCTGTAATTACTTAGTGTATGACCATAAGTCATAAATGCTATTCTTTTCTTCATGTGGTAAGTTTTCAGATTATGTCATTGAATTTAAATTTTTAAGTTGTTTATTTATTTTTGTATTTTATCTCAATTAGTATAAAACTTTGAATTATAAATGAGAAAGAGATAGAGAGAACATTTTCTCTTTATCTAAAAAATACTTTTATTAATGTTTGGATTTTATCTTAAGCATTATAAGGTGTTCAAAATAAATCTAATGCGATATAGATTTTCAATTTATTAATTTTTAAAAAAAATTGACTATCGTTTACGAATTCAGGGAAGAAATTTAAAAATTCCATATTTGTTACAATCAGAGGGTGAAAAGCTGTATAGCGAGTTATAGATTAATATAAAAAATTTTCACACTCCACAAAAAGATAATACTGCATTTAAAAAAAAAAATTATCTAAAAAATTTCGTATAATTTATGTAAATATAAATCTATGTTTTAGTTTATCGGGTTAACCAATCCTAAAATTTAAAACTCGTTTCACAGTGATAAATAACTTCTTTTTTACCATGATTTTAATTATTTGGATTTTTTTTTTCATAAGTATAGCTAGACGAACGGATCAGTTAGAGATGTTTCGACAAATATTTTCATTTCATGCTATGTTTTGTAACATGAATAATATTTCTTATTGTAATTTAATCGCATGAAGTTTTAAGTTTGTAAAGTTACGATAACTGAAAAATCGTGAGGGAATAAAGTATTAATAAATAGGAATTTGAAACAAACAAAAAATGTGTGGAACAATTTACCTCTGGATTTAATTAGTCGCAAGAATTTATACTGGAATGTAATAAATTTGTAATCTAGATATAACTATAAAAATTGTTCTTTCTTTATAATCTATCAAAAATATTTTACAAGAAGTTCGAATCACGTTTTATGTCTGCAGCCTAAAAATGTCGGTCTTGAGTAAAAATGTTCTTGAGTTCAAATTTATCAACATCGAGTAAACTCGACATGCTTATTACACTAAGAAAAAAGTATGGCCAAAATTACCACAGCATAGTAAAATTTACAGCGTTTTTGGCCATATGGGAACACCAAAAAGCTCGCTAGTTTTCACCGAATTGCTTTGGTTATAATGATTTAGGTAAAATTAACAAAAAAATTTGGTTTTATAATTTGCGATAAAATTTGGTAATTTTATCGCGATACCTTAGAGCATTGCATAAAACCATTTATTTAATTAAATTACATTTCAGTTTTGTATTTTTTGCTGAATGTGTGGTAGTAAGAAATATAATTTTGAAAATCAGAATTTCCTGTAAACAGTTCCCATATAATTTTAATAAACATAAAAGGAAAATTTACCAAATAAATGGCTTAAATTCTGTATATTTTGGTTTTATTAACCAAAATTATGTTTTTTTCTTCTTCTTTTACCAGAATTTTCATTACTATTCACTACTGTAATTTTACCAGACATTTTTTCATGTATGTTTACACAAATAACTGACGTTGCAGGAAAAAAAATAACAATAGGTTTTACTAGCTAATTTTAATGAATAAAAAAATTTGTAGATAAAATGTAATGCTGTTGGTATTCAGAAATGCAATACTTATACTTGGTACCTTACAGTAATTTTTAGGAGTAAGTCTGATTTTTTAGTCTGAATATTTCGATGTAATTCACTTTTTATCTTATTTTCTTCGTATAGTTGGTCTTTATTTCAGCTCAAAAATATCGGTATATATCTCCTATATCACTTATTTGCTACGTAATTGAATTTTTCAAATACCATGTCATGATATTCGGAGCCACTAGAGTTACCGAGGAATTCCTCCGTAAAGAGGTTATTACCCACTTGTGTGCATGAGATTCATCTTTGTATTTTGCCACTGTATCATGACCATTTTTTCGTTCATTTTTATTTTGGTCGCCAAATCCTATCCTAGTGAACTAAAGACTCAAAATAGAAATCACCTGCATACTTAGCGTGACTAAGAATATTCCATCGTAGATTTGTAAATAGATAGAAGGAGCAAAACAGTCCTTGTCTTCTGCTCGACTTGATGGCATCTTTGGTGGTGATTCATTCCGAAGAAAAACCCTTCATGCAGTTGCCATGAGAAGTCTCCCATTTTTTTTGCATGGCGACTTACGAGTTTCAATTTCTTTACTATTTTTGAGGGGTTTTGTTTCCTGGCCTGCTTGTTTTGGTTCTGGTTTCTTTTCTTCTTCTTTTTTTTTACAGAATTAATATTTGAAGAGTGTATGGAATCCTTCCGCTAAAGTTAAGAATCCCCTTCAGACAGAAGATGAGTCTTTTTTCCATGCAAACCTTAGGAGAACTTTCAGAATTTATATGTTCAGAATTTCTTTATTTGTTCAATAACTAATTTGTATTTTTGAATTAATTTTGTTTTATTTTATTCAGGGAAATTTTTCCATTGAACTTAGCTACCAAAATTTAAATTTTAAAATGTGTAAGTATTTTCAAAACTTTTTCAAAGTTTGAGTTTTTAAAATACTTAAAAAACTTGAAATTCGGTAACTGAGTTCTGCAGAATACATTGCAATGAATAAAATTAATTCCGGATAGATAATTCTCTTAAAAGTTAACATGAAGGAAATAAAATCCATTTTCTGACAGTAAAGAACTCTTAAATCTACAACCAAATAATACTTGTGAGATTACTCGTGAAAAAAAGTTTTATTTAACAACTGTAAAATTAGAACAAAAAACACGGGTATTGTTGGGAAAGCTTTGGTTATTCCAATGATCTTTGAAAATGTCAAAAAAAGTTATTAATGAATCCCCAAGATTTTTAAGATCTGACACATCCAAGCATGGAAATTATAAGATAATTACGAAAAAAAATATTTATTTTAAAATGTATAAAAGAAATTGAAAACAGATTGCGAGTTTTTAAATAAATGATTTTAAAAGTTTTTTTCAATTAGATGACGAACCAAAAAAATTTCAACGAAACGTAAATTCAAATGAAGAGCTACTTAAGTGATATTATTTGAAATAGCTGTTTTTTAACATAAATACATGTCATATCTTTCAAAACAGTTATTATTTTGACTAAAAAGTAATACGATTTTCGGAAATCCGCAATTTTCGATACCACGAAGTACTTAGTGTCCCCTTTTGAGTTCGTGGAATTGAGGTTCAATTGTATATAGCATGCATAATTGTCTACATTATAACTTGCGACAGGTACCAGTATTTTTACCATTGTACATTTTTCAAACTAAACCTACAGACCTTGAAATAATTTTAGAATTAAAAGGAAATAAACAGTAGAAATGTTTAAGAAGACAAAAAGAGCCATCTCATTTACAGTCTGTGTCATTTTAGATGTTTACTTACTTAACGATTTCACGCTTCTTCCTGTGTATCTACTTACCCTATTTGGCACAAGGTAAAGAAACTCAGAATAAGCAGTTTTACGCTTCCGAGATTTTGTGCTTTCTTTTTGTTTTCAAGCTTTTATTCTTTTTTTCGTTTCGTTCATCATCACTTCAACCTTAGTCTGGGCAATTTTTTCACACTTCAGGAGCACAAAGAGTTTTATTGTTTGACGTTCGCAATGATGAGTGTAAAGCGAGTGCCAAAGTTAGTTACAACTTTGAAAAGATCGACAAATTATTTTTAAAACTAAGAAACTTCCTGCTTTTTGAAACCGTTTAATTTTTTCTAGTTTTAAACTGGGAGATGATTATTCCGTTGAATGTTTACCTGAAATTGATTCGACAACTTCATCTCATAGTATGCAAACACCATTTCCAATTCTCATAGTATGCAAACAAGATAAAAATAAAGGCATTCAGGTTATAGCCAGTTTTGGGCCAGGGGAGTTATGAAGGTTAAGGCTCCACAATTTTTTTAAACTAAGACATGATTTGCGGCAATGTGTTTGCTATTGTACCCAAACCACCTTTATTGCCCAGATAAACTGATATTCATCAATCTGACGCTGGTTTCAAGCCGCCAGTGGGGAATTTTCCCCAACCCTTCACAAAGACAGCTAAGGGCCTTAACCATATCCACAGTCTTAAAGAACTCGGGAATACACGAATATTATAATATTGACCAATTTGAACTCGGAATTTAAGATTGCTAATTCGTGAAGAAAAGGTCAGAAGGACTCAACACATTCAGTATCACATTCGATGTCATTAAATATATGTAATCCATTTATTCAAATTAATATATTCACATTTATTCCATCCACTCTTGCACTAACGACTTTTAATGTGGATTCCTGTGTTTATTTGAAAATTCTCCAAAAATGAAGGATAATGCCAGCTCCTCATTAATTCCGAATCCGGCTTGCACTGACCACACGTAAAATATTGTCAGTGGTAGACGAATCATGGGTTAGAGTCCCCTTGCCGTCAGGCTAACCGCGGGAGGCTTTCGTGATTTTTCTCAATCACGAAAAGGTTCAAAATTACAAGGCTATGGAGTTGAACATAGTCGTAAACCCAAAATTGGGTCTGCGCTGTTCAACGACTGTAAGAAAATAGAAAATATCACTCTAGCGTCTGTATACGGTGTGCTTTGAAACTTTGCTACCCATGGCTGCGGATAACTGACAAGGCAGGTCGGATGCTGTGCTCCGTCTGCATTCTTTTGGCAGTTACTGCCAAATACTGGTCTTCATTCGGTTGGTTCGGCTCGGTTCATTCGGTTACAACACTTACAACTCGGTACAGTTACAGAACTCGGTATAGCACAGACCGGACTCGATACAACTCGGGTGTACTGTAACATCTACTCATCATTTTGAAGTAGTTGTCAAAGCCTAGCTATGACACTTTATGCAATTTAAATTTTTTCGGATGCTTTCATTTGAATACGCCCACATTCCAGACGACTAAAATTCTATCTTGCAAAAAAGCATCCACATGAGTCCACTTTTTCATAACTATTCGGTTATGACTTACAAAATGCTTGTGAAAAATTTTGGCACTACTGTTCCTTATATATCCGTTTCTTACATTCTCGTTATTGTGACATACTATCAGCGTTATCTGGTGACTTCTTGTGGCCTGCATCTTGAAGATGTGTGTGATAGTTCTACAGATGAAATTTCTACTTTAGAGTTCAATTTCCGTGTGATTCTGAATTAGCCTTACCTTATAGGACATGAGAATAATTTAATTGTTTGCAGCTGCATTTTTATAATTTAATCGAAATTAAAATAATACAACAAGCTAAAGAGATCTGAAGGTCAATTGGCATTAATTCTTTCAAAATTATAATTGTACAATTTTTTTAATGATTTAATTGTTTTATCATTGAAGTTTTTTCAGTAACATGTCATTTAGTTAGAACATTTGGCTATCAAAAGTTTTCGATAAGATGTATTAGCTATGAAATTTATCCTTCCTAAGTTGCAAAAGTTGAATCGATTGTTATCATCAGCGTTCTGTTATGTGTAATTGAAATTAGCTGTCATGATTTAGAGTCAATGGTTTCTTTTCTTTCAAAAAATAAATATGTAGTCAATCTATTTTTTTTAACGTTTTGAAGTTCAATCATGTTTTCCTGTTTATTTCAACTGTTTTGAATACTACTTCAGTAAAATATGTTTGTGAACTGTAAAATCTTAATTGAACAAACGATGTTTGCTTTATGTTACCTTAATTCATACAATGTTTGCTTAATGTTACCATATCCATGCCCAAAATCATCACTCATTGGTATATCTGTGTATTTTAGTACCGTTTTAATCATCCGTGCATAACTTTAAAAAAAAAAAAAAGACGCTATGCATTGCTGAATATCATATCATAATATCACCTAACGTTTTGTTTTCTTTATTCATTTCTTGCAATCCCCATAAAAAGAGCCATGATGGCTCAGGGGATAGAGTGTTCGCCTTCCTATGAGGTGAACCGGGTTCGAATCAGAACGATGTCTGGTCGATACGAATTCAGCATCCGGCTAGCAACGATAACAGTGATGATATAAAATATCCTCAATGTAACCCAGATCATGGGTTAGAGCCCCCTTTCCGTCGTACTAACAGTGGAAGGTTCTCGTGATCTTCCTCACCATGGCTGGTTAGTTAGACCAAAAAGTTCTCCACGAAGGCAAAATTTCTCTCAATGCTTAATCCAGGAGTTCCTTTGTCTTCTGGATTGGGTTCAAGTTTACAAGACTACGGAGTTGAACATTAGTTGTCGTAAACCCAAATTCGGGTCGGCTCTTCAATGATGGTTATTAAATAAAATAAAATCCCCATTAGAAGCTGTGAGTGCCTTGTGATTGGTCTCAAAATAGTTAAAAGTAGTTGCCAACGAACATTTTGAAATACAGTTTAATTTCAGTACCACGTATGTATTATGATTATGATTATGATATATTATGATTATGATGTATGTATTATGATATTATGAGAAATATGTATCATGATTTTGCCAAAAAAAAAAGTATGATTCTATCAAAATATATCCAATTGACTTTTAACTAACTGTTCATGATTACGTACTATTCCATTGTGTGTTTTGTTTTGTATTAAATTTCTCTCGTTTTAACCCATCTCGAAATTTTGCCAGGATTATTTCCAGCAGGAGTTATCAAAAACATTTTACAGCATCTCAGAACTTCTGATTCAGCAAAAATAAACAAGCTTTAAAAGTAAGAAAACAATTGCAAAGGGTGACAACTATTGTTCTCAACAACCTTGGTAGAGCATATAAAATCGTCAAAAATGTGCTGATTGGATTAAAATACGGCTGTAGAATATATTTTTTTCTTCTTCAGTTTGAGTCCCCCGAAACGTCCTTTCTGGCAAAGGTCTAGGTCTCGAGAATTTTCGCCCTGAACTTGAGAACCCCAGCCGTGACTAAAATTTCATTGTCGAATTAACAGGTGCAAAAACTCTGGGTAATCTATGACGCAAATAAAGTTCTTAATAAAAGGTTTGGGGTTTCGAAACGTGTCACTTACCAACCCACTTCATATTGCGCAACCGAAAAAGATTTATCTGTTTTTAATGTGATTTTCGTTAGAATATGTAAAAGTTACTGTTCCAAAAAGAAACTTTATTTCGTCTTTTAAAAATTAAGCCTTTTTCAAAATATTAAGACACTTACTGTTCTATTTTAAAAGTAAAATACGTGTTATTCCGATAAGTAAAATATCTAGAAGATTGTGTTCGATTTTACAATATATCAATATATTAATTTTGAAAATAAACTAACTTTTGAAATGCAGTTCGAAATAGTGCAAGAACAATCAATATTCTCGAAAATAACACTAACATTTTTTGCAAATTATATTATGATCCATACAAAGTAGTCCTCGTAATTCTAAAGAAAAAAAATCAATACGTTTGCTCCTAAAAGAAATTAATAAATCATTGCAAAATTCGATATTTCTGTATTGCATTTTTTCATTTACTTAGCTGCTTTAGTTATACTTTCTCTTACAACTGGCATTGTAAAGCTGACCCGCTTTTGGGTTTGCGACCATCAATTTTAAATTTCGTAGCTTTTTAATTTTGAACACAATCCAGAAGACAAGAGAACTTCTGAATCACTCATTGGGACAAACTAGACATTGTGGTGGACTCTATATGGGAACTAACCTACATTTGCATTAGATGGAGAAGAAAACCATGAAAACCTCCCTTAGTTAGCCCGAGAGCATAGGGATTCTGTCTCTTATCCGGTCTACCACTGAGGATATTTTACATCAGCACTGAGGTCCGTGCGAGCGAGCAGAATTCGAATCGACCAGTTATCGCTGAGATTCTAACCTAGGTCGCTGCGTTGGGAGGCCGGGCTCTCTATCTCCTGAGCCAACGCGGCTCACACTGCTTTAGTTATTTTGATTAAAAAAAATTGCTTTAAAATTGAAAAATAACTAGAAATATTTTACAACAGGAATAAGGTAGTTTAAGAAATCATCCAATGCCGCTCTTAATAAGTAGTGGAATAGTAAGAATTAAAATTTAGTACTGTCAAAAACCAGTTTAATTCGAAAGTTATAACAAGTTGATTAAATTTTTAAATTAGAACGGTTTTGTAATGTTTTAAATTATGTTACTTTAAAAAAACTTAATTGTATCTGTAATTACGTTTTTTTTTTACATATTTATAAATTTGTAATATTTCACAATTATAATTGTAATTTGTATTATTCAAATTACAAATTACAATTATAATTGTAATTTGTATTATAATTGTAATTTGTACAATTTGTACTCTTTCAAAATTCAGCATATTTCTGAAAATAAATTTTAAAATGCAGTTAACATGAAATATTTGCTCCAAGCTCGCCAACACCGTGACTTGCAAGAGACGTAGGCTCCTATGTTTGTTACAAGAAAAATAAATAAGTAAAACAGTTTTTTGTTGACTGATTTCTATGGCTCTAATGTGTGTTTAATTAAGTAATTCTATACGTTAGTATACAATATATAACTTTTTTTATTAAATTAAAAATTTTCGATTTAATTGTTACAAATTTATTAGTCACTATACGATTATAGCATTAATTGCTTATAATTTCATATTCTTTGACTATGTCTTGTCCCTAATTATTGCCCGTATTTCGTCAAAAAGGTTTATTTTTGTAATGAAAAAATCTAACAGCTGGCAACGTTTTATAATTGCTAATTTGATACTTTTGTCTTCTTTAGTTATAAATAGCTTTGGAATGGTATTCCATAGTTTAGTCCTCGGTTTTTGATTTACGATTACCAATACTTCCCTAACAACCCAAATAATGTTATGACATTCCAGGAGCGATTTTTACCACGGTGTTCATTTTGTCTTTTTAAAATGATGGTTTACAAAATATTTCTAGCTTTGAGTTTTGCATTGCGGCCACCTTGACGAATTTAAAAAACGCCAACGCCATTTGTGTTTTTGTCTACTCATCACTTTGTTTTGATCATGTGGTTTATCGCAACCACAATTTTCGTTTTTCACTAATTATATATACTTTTTTGGTAACGTTGTTTCAGGTACATAGGACCACAAAATTTTTTAATTAATACCTGACCGTCTTTTTTTTTTTTTTTTTTTTGTTCTTGTTCCCCGTTCGCGATTTATCCACCCGGAATACTACTTTTTTATTAATGACGATTAACTTTTTTTCAGTTCTTGTCCTTCGTTTATATTTAATTTCATAATCGGTGGAAAATATATTTCATTTTACAACCGTCGTTGAACAGTCGACCCAATTCTGGGTTTACGACTACCTATGTTCAACTCCGTTGCCTTATCATTTTAAACCCAATCCAGAAGACAAGGGAACTCCTGGATCAAGTATTGGGAGAAATTTGCCTTCGTGGCGGTCTTTTTGATGTAACTAACCCACATTTGTGTTACACAGAGAGGGAAACCACAAAAACCTCCGAAGGTTAGCCTGACAACAAGGGGTCTCTAACCCATGACCCATCTAACTCTGGGGATATTTATGCCTGCAATATGGACATTGCGAGCCGGTTGCGGAATTAATCTGCGGATCGAATAGCCATCGATGGAATTCAAACACGGGGCACCTCGTTGGGAGGCTAGAGCTCTATCCCCTAAACCACCACGGCTCATGGTAAATTTATCAGGATCGTTGTATCAAACACATTGTTTTTAGAAAAACTGAAAGATCTAATTTTTCCTGGTTAGGAGAGCACAAAATCTGCTTTGGCTCTATGTTTGTAACTTAATTAATACTCGTTTGTGACTTAAATTATTTTAGCTAATGAATAACAAATGATTATTAAAAATGATCAAAACTATGAGCTTTTATTGCAGAACAATTTTTTAACTTTTGCAACACCGATAAATAAAGAACTAAGTAGATTAAAATTCATATTTGTAAGTACGTTGAATACTCGATCATTCCAGAGTAAATATTAGTCAGTTATGGTTTAATTAAAGATGCATAATAAACAGGAAAATTCAAGTACGAAAAAAGTTTGTCAAACGTAAAGAAAGACACTTTAAAATAAATATTATATTACGGTATGGCAGCATATATCTTGAGCTGTAATCTATTTGCTGAAAGGTAACTTGGTCAAGGTAAACAACTTCGTGAGTGATATGAAAGTAATAACGAAATGCAAATTAGAAAATCGCTACTTCTGCCACTACTTTTATTTTTAAAATTATTATGATTCATTAACAGCGTTACAGAAAAACGTGGGATGATACAAGCGGTGCGTCTGCATTCAGAAGTTAATCATGCGTGAATTATTTTTTTATTTTGTTTAACACCAGAAACCTTGAAACTCTTTCCCAGGATGAAATTCCTCACGCATTACATTGGCGGAATATTAATCACGTTTAATATAATTAGTGCAATGCATTCTAATAGCTAGATTATTTCGAAAAAAACGAGCGATCGTTCTGAATAGTGTGATATACTGGCTACGGTTGCGGTTTAGTGGTTAGTGTTTATAGCGGCAGTTACTTAAAACCTATCCTGTCAGATGAAATAAAGCTTTTTAGAAAGTAATTTAAGCAACTGGTGCGAGTTGTTTGTGTTCGTTCACTATAAATATGTTTTTTTTCTTAAGATAGAATAAAAATGCGTCGAAATAGCTGCGTAACATAACAGTCAAATTAAAAAAAACCTCGTATTCAACATTGAGACAGCAAAAACTCATTTTTGAGCAAAATACGTGTTGTGGTTGTTAAATGCATAAGAAAAATATAGGCTGCTGACAGGATTCGAAGCAAGGACCCCGGGTTCTGCTGGGATAGCCTGGTTGGTTGGGCACTTGGCCCATGTCCGACTGTTCGTGGGTTCGATCCTAGTCGGCCGAAGACTCCCCGTGTAGTGACTGATGCACGTTAAATCTGTCGAGTCTTTAAGTCCTCCATGTTCTCATAACAAATCAATACCTTTGGGGGTACTGATCCAGAAGTTTCCTTGTCTTCTGGCTTGGTTCAAAATGACAAGGCTACGGAGTTGAACATTAGTAGTCGTAAACTCTAAATTGGATTGACTATTCAACGACGAATATAAAATATAAGATAAAATAACATCGTAGTACAGTGCGTGAAAAAAGGAAGAAAAAAAAGAGAACCACCCTGAATAACTTTTCATCTAATGATCAGATCTTCACGTTCTAGGACTCAATCTTAATGGTTTGAAGGGGTGACCCCAAATATGCTAATTATTAAATGCAGACTATATTTTAAATTACGAAATCAGGGACAAAAACTCACTTTCCCTGAATAATCATACCTTTTTTTCGACGGATTCAGATTTCTGACTCCCAAAATGCGGGAGGCTGCAGCAATCTGGAAAATATGGTCCCCGTAGTTTGATCAGATGAGCAATCTAAAGCATAGATCCCTTAATGTTAATTTTATTTTTTGCGTATTTTACAATATCTCCAGAACTTTTTTAGCAAAAAGAGAAATTTTCGCACGCAATTATAAAATTCATTTATCCAAAGATGAAAATAGCCTTTATTAAATATTTATTATTTTTTATTATTTTATTTAATATTGGTCAATAAAATTTTGAATATGAAGGTATAAAATTTTTTGCATCCTTTTAAAAAAATTATTTTTACATGGCAAAATACGAAATTTGTGCAAAATCGGTCGAATAGTTTCTGAGAAAATTTCAAAAAAGTCAGATATTTAAAATTCAATTTCTCAGGAGCTATTCTAGACTTTTATCACATTCGTAGTTTTCTTAAATTTTTTTTTTAAAGAAAATGAAGTTATGTATAATGCATACCTAAACTTCTTATGTATAATGCATACCTGAATTTTAGGATGATGATATCATTATTTAAATGTACGCTGAGTACATTTAAAATGAAACAAAAAAGTTTTTTCGATTTAATGATAGATAAAATTGAAAATTCTCTGTATCTCAAATGTCGATGATCATTGCTCAAAGAATTAGAAAGTTTATATCCTTTCTGCGAATGTAAACCGTTAACAGGTGAAACTACTTAAACACAGGAAACTTTTCGGTTGACAGAACAAATTCATTTATTTTTCCCACCATTTTTATTTCAATACCATTAAAAGTAAATTCTTTCACTCATTCACATTCTTGTAGAAAATTTGTTAAAAAGTGGAAAAAAACAACAACATAATATTGATTCAATGATAATATTTACGATACCTTTAAACATCTATAAAACGATTAAGTAATGCAAAAATTATGTTAGATATAGTTGAATTGCTGCATGAAGCGTATGACTTATTTTATAAAATGTTTGAATTTTTTTTATGGAATTTTAAATAAGCGCATGAAACTTAACATGTAATAAAGAGTTTTAAATTTTTTTCTGTAGATTTTTTCTTGCATTTGCAATTTTACGATAAATATTCCTGAAAAATAACGGTAAATCCATATTTTTTTTTGTTCTGTAACATGTTCAAGTAAAAAGTACAGGCATCCTGATTGCCGGCAATTTTTTTTCGTATTTTGATCCGTAATTTTTACAGTGCGGATTTGGTTCATCTTTATTGATCCAGCATTGATCGTGTGTCTAATTGTTTTGTTGCTTTTATTTATTATTTTTTCATTTGTATGCTTGAATAAATTTTGTGTTATTTTTAATAAATAATTATTTATATTTGTAGGGCCATATGCGGTTCTTGAATTTCGAAGCTTTTTAATAAGAATAAATTGCTTAAAATTGGGTAAGTTCTTTTTATTATAATTCAAATGATATTTTTTTTGAAAGAGACATAAAATAACAATCATAAAAAGGATCAAATGAAAATAAATGGATCTTAAGATAAGACGTTTACCCATATATTTACTCATATTGTATTTATATATTTATGTAGGTGCTTCTTTATGGGACTGGTTTTGTTACATTTCAATCAATACTTCGACTGCTGTTGTATTTTTAGTAATGATGGGTCTTAATCAATTTTGCACCTCAACTCTAGATTATTGTCATATTTTTTGTTTTCATGAATATTTTCCTAAGCCTTTGTTTTTATTTTTAATTTATGTTAGAAACTAGTGCTGATGCAGTCTTGGTCACTGTTTTTGAGTCGCAGTTAAAGAAAGATATTAATAACCACTAAATTCTTTGCATCTGTTATTGAAATCGTTAACAAAAAAAAAAAAAGTAGTTAATAATCCCATTGGAGGTTTACACGTTCCTGATACAGTTATGCATCGAGTTTATCTTCATTCATTAAAAAAAACTTCTTTTGTAAAATATTAATTATTTATTAAGCGTAAATAACCCTTTACTACAGACAACAGAAGTTTGTATATACGCTTCCTTGTGCTTTGGAAAAAAAATGGCCATACTAGTAAATAAAGGATTCTGTGTCAAAACCTGTTTACAAACTCTTTGCTTGCATCCTTGAACGTTCTTAATGTGCAATAAAGAAAAAAAAGGAGATTTTTTTTTTCATTTAAAACTTTGCTTAACCTGTGACTGATAGGTCAATAAACTTCCTGAATGGCTCATTACATACCCCGCTTATTAAGACGTGAAACCTTTTTAATGAGGCGCTTATGAGGAGTTGTGTACTAACTGTAAGAATGTGGATAGCAATTTGGTGGTGGTTGCTTATTGGAGCGATGCTGCTGGAATAGACTCTCTTTTTTAGAGACACCCCGGGATTGCTACTCTAAAAACAGCCATGAGATGATGGAATCTCTTGTTGACACAGTAAAATGCGTCTTCGAGTTAGTATTCTTTATCCAGCTGTTACGATCAATGCGAGAGAAAAAAAACACCTATTTTGGAATTAACAGGAAAAATGTTGCTTTTTAAATATGATGAAATGCTGCATATATATATATAGGGAAAATACGGGAATAGAGGGGGGGGATTTGATTGGGGAAATGCGGAAGAAAAGTGTTTTAAACCCTTTGAAGCAGAATTTTTAACAAATATATTTTTCAAAATTTTGCATATTGATTTAGGTCAAAATAAGTGAAAAACATTAAATATAGCATTTTAATAATGTATGGTTATGAAATACAACATGAAACAACTGTATCTGTTTCTGGGTGAAAGGTAAAATCTTTCAAACACGGCTCAATTCCAAACAATAATCATATTTGCACTTTATTGCAGTTATTTAAATCGAAGTTAAAGAATTATCATTAAAAAATTGTTTAATTTACAAAATCAATGATAGATTAATTTTTGAATATTAATGAATTTTTTTTCAAACTACTTCTTTTTGGTTTTAAATGTGGTTCAAATATAATTCCGATAGTCCAACAGATTTCTTTTAGTAACTATTAAACTGTTTTCTATAAATAAAAAAGTACCAAAATATATTTTTTCTGGTAATTAGAGCGACAGAAAAAAAATATATGAAAGGGCCACCAGTGGAAAAAAGGGTTGACTCCTGCTTCATTTTAACACCTCTAAAATTAAATCTACAGAAAAATGAATAATTATTAAAGCAAATAAATAAACAAGCAAGGAATAAATTAAAGAGACAGTTTTTCACCGACTTAAGTGATAAGGATAATAAATAATGTAACACTCCCTTCATATATCTAGACAAAAATATTTTATTACTACCAAATAATGTATGGAAGATGCGTTTTGTATGCTGATTAAAAATAAAAGTAGATAAATATTTCTGCTATAAATTAAAAAAAAATATTTTTTGTAAATTAAATATAAAAAAATCTAGATGGAAAATAAAATAAAATATGGAAATAATGTAAAAATAAAATATGAAATCCTTCATTAATAAATTGAAAATTGTTTGCATTCATCATGAATTTCGACACAAAAGGAGTTCATTATGATGTACATTATAATAATTGATAATGATAATTGATAAAGCAAGTCTATAGACGGCTGACACAATGCCAAGTTAAACTGATGCTAACTATAGCTAAGTATAAATTTTGATTTTGATTAAGTAAAATCGCACCCGTGACAGAAAGAGTGATTAATAAATGTAAATAATCATGATGAGTTTTTCATCTACGAAAATCGTAATTTTATCGATTATTTCATGCAAATAACCATTTATATTAAAATCTAAATAACAAGTGCATTTTAGTGATTTACTCTTATTTTACTAGAATTTATTTATCTAATTCTTAATTTTAACTTAATTTTTATGTATGTTTCTTAAAAAGACGAAAACTGATGTCGAGATAACATAAAACAAATTTGATGCAAGCTCATTTCTCAGAGAAGTTATTTGAATTGAATCAAATTTCCTCATAATAAATTATTAGAACATTTTCTATAATGCTGATTCGAATACTAAGCAAATTTTTTTTATGCAAGAATGAAAAAAATATTATTTTCAGGGTTCAATTTTAGCAAAAAATGAGAGTTTCATAAAATTTTTATAAACTGAAGAGTTTTTAAATCAGATGTTATTTTTTACATCATAGAGTAAAAAATAACAATAAAGTTAATAACTTTAAAGTTAATGATTCAATTAATAAAGTTTTAGCTAACATTAATATCACTGGGGAGCGATTTTTTTTTTTTTTTTTTGTTGCGTAAAATTTTTTAACAGATCTTAGATACTTTCGTATTGCTGATTTCATATCTGCTATCGATTTCTCTCTTCAAACTATAGTTTTTAATTACATTTTTAGTCTTTGCTTGTCAAAATGAACAAGCTTAAAAATGTTGTACAAAACAAGAGGTGGCGTAAATGTTGTGACCTCTAGGGGAGTTAGGGCACATCATCAGATTAAAATTGCATAGGAACCTGTGTCCGGAAATGTTATCATACGTCGCTAGGGGGAGCTTCCCTATATGAACTGTTTCTTGGTGTGCTTCTGAACAGGTTATAATAGGGAAGTACCCCTTGCTGCGTACGACCTCATTTCCGAGCATGGGTTCCTATGAAATTTTCATCCTGGTGCCTTAACTCCCCTTGAAGAAGTTTGTCGCATAATTTAAGCGACCTCCTATTTTATATAAAATGTTTTTAAACTTGTAGATTTCGACAAAAAAATAGACTAAAAATACAATTTTTAAAGAATCTGTAGCTTTAGGAGCAAAACTGGCTGCTGATTGGAAATCGTCTCACCCAAATTAGACAAGATCAAGTATTTGTATAAATACAATATAAAATTTGCTCCCCAGTGTAATCCACAACATTTCGTGTTTAAACTTAATAATTCAAAAGCCGAATGATTGCACAGCTGCGGAAACAGTTTCAAAAAAGAGCTGTTATTTGAACAGCCAAAAGATGAAGTAAAAAGAGCCGCTTTTAAAAGCTTTTTGCACCTAAGTCATTTATAACTTTCCTTTTAGATAAGGTAGGAACAATTGAAGTTTATGTTTGTCTTGGTTAATTTTCACAAACAAGAGTTTTTATGATGAAGGATCGTAAGATTAGATAATAAGCGATGGTAAATAGTTGATATTTTAAGAGATGACAAGACCTTCCTGTATTTTAGATTTAAAACAATGATTCCAGATCACTATTTACACTGTTTTTTATGGTGGCCGCACTCTGGAAGTATGTTCCGTCAGAAGAGTTGGTGAATTTTAAAAAAAGTTTGTAAATTTTACTAAATGTTGATTTTACTTATTGCAATATTTCATCTCGAGAATTTTTTAAGTGAATCAATTACAAAATTCACTCGCTAAATTCCTTTGCAAATAGAAAATTAGATTATCGAATTTAATGCAAAAAAATATATAATTTTTAATAATTATTTATTACTTTATTTAATGATTGTCGAAAAATTTTGAATAGTGAGGTATACCATTTTTTAGATAATTTTAAAGAAGGTAATTTTATAAAGCTTAATACAAAATATGAAGAAAATCGGTGGAATAGTTCTTAAGAAATCGAATTATAAATACAATCTATCTTTTTTAAATTTTAAGTTATCAAGAACTACTTGACCGTTTTCGTTCGAATTTTGCCTTTTTCATCTAAAATTACAATTGTAAAAATTAAGTAAAGATTTGTGTAACTTACAATTCAAAATGTTTTTCATTATTAATAAATAAAAAAATATATATAATTAAAAATTATTTTTTGCATAAAATTATCTTCTTATAAACAAATTTTATAGTTGTGGGAAAATTTTTTTTCAATTCGCTTAAAAAGTTCTCGACTTACAGCGAAATACGCAAAAAGTAAAATTAACATTAATGGGTTCAAATTAAATTAATTAACATGAATGAGTTAAAAAAAGGTATTTTTATTCAGAGAAAGTACGTTTTCATGTTTGATTTTGTAACTTAAAATATCGAATCCTACTAATTAATTATCATGTGTGAGATTTTGTCCTGCGTTATTTAGATCAAAAGTTATTCAGTTTTTTTTGTGTGTGTGCACGACATTGATCTGGAAGGAATATTCCGATTTCGATTTAATTATTCCTGATATGCTTTAACTAAATTGGGTACAACGGTATTACTTTTGCGCAACTCTCAAAATGTTAGCTTAGATAATGTTCCTATGATTAGAACGCCAGACCATTCACAGCAATGGCTCATGACTAGCAACCAGACCATTCATAACTGGCTCATTGACTAGCAATCAGTAAAATACTTTTGTAAAAAGGAAAACAATCATTATAATATTGCCAAATTACGCTGATTAAGCACAGTTTTAAATGTTATAATTCACAATTAAAACATTAAATCTATTCACGCCACATTGATATCCATTAGTGGTTTGGATTGAACAAAAACAGAAAAAAAGAACAGAAAGGTTTTTAAATGTTATTTTCCAGAATAGAAATTTACTTAGAACGGGATTTAACTCACAGCCAAGATTTTTAAACTTCATAAAGTATCCTTTTTTTCAGAGTACTGTGGAAATTATAGTAAACTATTTGTTTGGAAACAATTCTATAGATGAAGAAACACCACACTTATAAGAGGTGTAGAAAAGTGAGCTGCTCTAACTTATAAAGTATATACTAAACAACCAATGGGGGAAGCTGCAATTTAACATCTTATTTTGCATAATAGTACAGTTCAAAACACCGATATTATGGTACAACGTTGACCTTATTTTTTTCAGATTGTAATAGAAGTTCCTGAAATTATGGTAAAATATCTATTTGAAAATTATTCTAAGGAATTGTTTGATGTCAAATTATCACTCTTTTGAAACGTGTAGATTACTATATATTACTCCAATTTATTCATAAATATCGTATAATATATTTTAGTAATCAAATAAACTTTTCCTCCTTGAGACAATTATTCCTTCTTTAAATTTGCATGGGATACAATAAAAACTTACTGGTTTTTAAATGTCGATAATTGATATTATCTGTATGGTTTAGCTTATTGCTAAATGTAGTGTTATCATTAAAAGAGGAAAAAATAATGACAAATGAGAGATAAACATCACTTCTTATTAGAACACAATAACATCAAGGCATTCGATTAACTTCAGAGCATTCTTTCCTCCTTTGAAACTTAAAAGAACAGTGATAAGAATTTTTGAAGCATTTACTCACAAAAATTAATATATAATAACAAACGGAGAGTTGGCAAACAAAAAGTTACTTTCTTTTACTAATGTTTTTTTCCCTACTTCATTGTCACTTCTTCATAATTGAAAGAAAAATAAAGATAAGGATAAGTATCCATTTAAACAATGTTATCGGGAATACAAGATAATTCACACCTTCAAATAAATTCCTTTTAACATTCCATTGATAAATTATTGTATTTCAAGATGATTTAAACGGTTATTGTTTTCATTATTACACAATGGGGAAAACGCTTACTTTCTTTTAGTTAACGATATGATTTCTTTTTCTTTAATCTTATTACATTAAAATAAAACATTGTAACGTAAATTCTAGTTACATTGCTGAGCTCTGTAAGAGAACCGTAGAATCTTGAAAATTTATTGAAAAAAAATTACGAGAACAATTAAAAATAGCTTAGTACAAACAGCTTTTTTTGATGTTGTTGACAAGCATTATAATAACAAGTGCTAATTTTTTTTTACATTACGGTTTCTCTGCTGTTGTTGACGGGTGTCATTTAATTTATAAATATTTCATATATATAGAGCAGGAAAACAAAAAAATTATATCGTTTATCAGTGGCAACATTTGCAAATTATGTGAAATGTTTAAATATATTCTATTTAAATGCTACTTGTAAATATTATTCGCTAATTATTATAAAAGCTTTTTAAAGAATAATTGACTTCATAATGATTCAAATACATCGCAATTTTTAACACACTTCTTTAAAGATTAAATATTATCTCTAGAGATTCAAATATTTCTAAGATTCTTTAAAAATTATTATTTTAATTGTCTTGTAGAAAAATTACTAAACATACTAAAATATAACAGTAGTTAAATACATGCTGTGTCTCAAAATAATTGAAAGCAAAACAGGATGATAATTTAAATCGGAAAAAAAAATATCAGTTCGTATACTGTAAAAAAATTCCGGATCAAATTACGGTATAAAGTACTGACACTTTGGGTGCATCATCCGTAAAATCCATTTTAACGTAACATCTATTTTTACCCTTAAATACAATACCGTAATTTTTAGAGTAATATTGATTTAAGTAGAGTGATTCAGTGATTTCACGTAATCATTACTTTAAAAAATAACGTAAATCAGAATTTTGTTCCATATCATGTTCTGTTAAAATTGGATTACTTCTGCACTCAAGGTGCCAATACTTTATGCCGTAATCTGATTCGGAATTTTTACAGTGTACCTCGAATTCCTTCGATACTTAATATTCATTATTGATTATATCAATTTCTTTTGTTTAATCTTTATCTCCAAATGAACAATATATTCCAAATGAAAAAATAACGTAAATCAGAATTTTGTTCCATAGCATGTTCTGTTAAAAATGGATTACTTCGGCACTCAAGGTGCCAATACTTTATGCCGGAATCTGATTCGGAATTTTTACAGTGTACCTCGAAGTCCTTCGATACTTAATATTCATTATTGATTATATCAATTTCTTTTGTTTAATCTTTATCTCCAAATGAACAATATATTTATGAATATTTATAAATCAAAATTTACGACTCTTTCAAACTAAAGAAAATAAAACAGAATATATGGCATTGAAGCTAAGGACAGGAAATTAGTATGGGTGTTGGTGTTGACATTATACCTGCATTGAATCTAGATTCATGATTTCAATCTGCTTGTTTGGACCATTACGTTTGAACGGTTCTTTCTGCGCAAGTCTTCCGGTGTAACTTCTATAGTTAATTGTCTTCAGTTCTATTTGTTGTTTCATCTATTATTCTTGTCACCTACTTCTGTGTAGAAATCATATTTGGATACCTGTCACCTGTTGAATGTGTTGCTGTTTTACCTTGACAGCTTATCTAAACCAATTGTCAGGAATCATTAGGAGTGTGTTACGATATTATTTTCAATTGATGTGATGGAGGAAACAAACTAGAGATTACAAGTTAAGTTCTTACAACAGTTTTTTTTTTATTTTTTATTATCTGAACATTAAATTTTTTGCTGCTGTTTTTTCTTGGAAATAAATGAACAACTAAGTAGTTTATTATATTAAACAAAGTATAACTGAGCAATATTTGCAGATATTTATGAAATAGTAGACAAGTAATTATTGTTGTTGTCGTCGTCGTCGTCGGCGATTAAGGCATAGGGGGTGCCATCGTTCTTGTTTTCCAGTTGTGCCACCTTTGGCCAAGAATTCGATTTCTGCCACTCCCATACTCCAAACCCGTTTATATGACAGACTCATTAATCCATCCACAATTTGCAATTTTGACCTGAACCCCCAGAGGTATAATTTGTTATGGGAATACTGGGGACTTTGCGACCCGACAGATTTAACGTGCACCAGTAACCAATTACTATACGGGGAGTCTGCAGCTGGCTGGATTCGAACTTCTATTCTCACGATCCTGAGTCCAGCGTACTGTCTACCAGGCTACGTCTACTTCCAAGCCCAGACAAATGATTAATCAATATTAATCACATTAAATTATAAGAAATAATAATAAATGAAATCTGTTTTTTTTTTTTCAAGCAAAAAGAAAGAAAAATAGTAGATTATATTCAAATAACGATTACGTATATTTGAAAAAAAAAGTTTTTTTGCTTAATTGTCGTAAAGAAAAAGATGATGTATTGTTTATTTGTTAATCGTATAGTTCTTTTTCTCTGTAAACGGTGTAGGGTAATATAATCTCAATTCTATGCCACTTTTATATTTCGCCTGGAAATGCATTTTACCTTGTTTTCACACCTTCAGCCCCCACTGTCCTCTGCCACCGTGCTATTCCTCTAATATTTGTTCTGTTTTAATCTTTTACGTTGTGTCATCTTGATAGGGAGGTTCGTGTTCGAGTACTCGAAAGTTGATTCCCCCCCCCCCCTCATTTCACTATTGATGCAGAAAAAGTTTTTCTTTTCCAAATATAAATTTTTATTTAGTTTTATTGGGATTGCATTTTAACGTTTAAGGACATTGGTACTTAAGTTATGCTTGTAGAATTATATGCATCTTTGTTATAGAAAAGGTTAAAAAAAAGCTTCTTTTTCATGGAGTAAAATATAAATAAAAAACTGAAAATATTTACCCAAAACAGCATTTTTATACTCTCAAATACCGAAGAAATTTATAGCCGACGACATATTCAACTGAGTTATTTACTGTTAGGATCATAAACTTTTTACTGCATTTATAGATATTTTTCCTGTTTTTTTTTGTTTTTTGTTTAAAGTATTGTATGTGGAACAGAAACTACATCAATGCCATCTATGTTGTGAGAATTCATACCAAATCAAATGAAAATTGATGAAGTTTTCGTATTTTCTGATCTCAAATATTTTAAAAGAGAAATCTTAGCATGTCTGTCGTGTGTGGCCTATTTCTTTTTATACAGAATTTATTTTATCAACTCATTTATATTAAATTCAAAACATCTCGAATAAACCTGAATATTACAACTAGATATCCTTTTCTAGATGAGAACTCTAAAGTTCTCTTTTAACGTTATGATGCAGAATTTTTATTAAACGTATTTTTCTTACTTTTTTCATTATTTTGTATTAATTTAGGTCAATATATGTGAAAAATATATCTGGCATTTTAATAATTTATGGTTATACTGCATGAAACACTGGTCTCTTTTTCTGTGTTTATGGTAAAATCTTCCAAACTGTAATTTTTCAAATTTGCATTCATTAGCAGATAAACAATTATTCATCATTGAAATTCCTGTTTCTTTTAGAAAATGAACTATTGATTAATTTTTGAATATAAATTTTCATATTTTAGTACAAATATAATTACGCTAATCTAACAGATTTTTAGTAACAATTAGACTATTTTAATAATTAAAAAATACCAAAATATATTTTCCTTGTAATAAGAGCTTTAGGAAAAAATAATAAAAAATGGTCACTGGTATCCTATTTGCGCCAAGGGAAAAGAAAAACGTTACGTGAAAAATATTTTTCGAAAATTTAAAACATGTTAAAACACGAATGTAATGGGTTTAAGTTTTATTTTATTTTTATTCTGCAAAAATTTGATTAGGTAATCAGAGTCAAACACGATTGAACAAAATATATTCCATTTTCTTTTGATAAATAACGTAAGTAGAATAATCAATATCATAAAACATGTCCTCCTGATTAACTTTGAATACTAAAAGTTAATCTTAATGAGAAATGACTGCAAAACAATAGCATTTTCTTAAACTTTTTATAGGTTATTTCAGCCTGAAGACTATAAGAGATCACGTGACTGGAAAAGAAGATCAGTAGTAGTCATTTTCGTGACCTTATTTCCTGCCTAAAATGCTCTATTAAATACCAAATGCTGTTATAATGATACTTGACCACTGTTTCATTTCTTTTCCTTTTTCCCCTTCAATTTTTTTCTTTTTATTATTATAAACGAACAATGAAGTACATTTTCTTAATAATTTCATTTCTCCCATGCTTCTACTCATTGCGATAGATTCATTCAATTCAAATTTTATTATTGTATTCAAAAAAATCGTTTGGAAATCTTTTCTTCTTAAATGAACTTGTCATGTTGATTCTCCACACCATAAATTCAAGTATGAGTTTATTTTTCTCAATTCTGATATGATTTTCTTTTCTTTTAATATTGATTTGACTTTTAAAGCAGGTTTGTGAAATACACAGTCTTTAGTGTGATTATTGAAGACTTTCAATAGCAATTTTTTTTAAATGTTTTTCATTTCCGTTATTTATTTTTTTCAATAAATTAAGCTTAAAATTTACATTTTAAATAAAAGTAAATTACATGTAGAAATATTTATTAATTTACTTTAAGAGCACTAAGCATATTACGTCGGTTAACATATTACACGTAGAAAAAAATTCTAGTAAAATTACCGTATTGAATGATAAAGACATTTCTGATATTAAAAAAAAATATCAATTTTAGTAATAAATCAAAATATATGCCCATTCATATGATAATGATTTACCGGAAATTCTGTTTCTCAAAATTATAGTTCTTATTATCACACTTTTAACAAAAATACAAAAGTGCAAAGTAAATTTAACCTAATAAATGATTTTTATGCCATAATCTAAAGTATCATGATAAAATTACCAACTTTTATCACAGATTATAAAACCATATTTTACTTTTAAGTTGTCCAAAATCATCACGAAAGAGCTTCAATAAAAATTAACGTACTTTTTGGTGTTCCCATAGAGCCGGGAACACGATAAATGTTATCATATTCTGGTAATTTTGATCATACTATTTTTCTCTGAGTACGAAATCTGAAGTCCACTCAAGTCCATGTGTACAGAACCATGACTCCACAAGTTTTTTTTATGCATAACTGTAATATATTTTGAAGTAGCAAAACAACACAAATAATTAATTAGTGGAATAATAAATTTTGTAAAACACATAAAACTACTTGATTTGTTTTTTTTTCTTCCTATCTGATTCATACATAGATGAAATTCGTGATAAATTATTAGAAATTATACAAGTAATTAGGTAATAGTTATTTTTTATTGTTGTTTATTTTCGAAAGATAGTTACATGTATTTATGTTCATATATACTACATAATATCAGGTTGATACATGCATACTAATTTTCAACATAATAGCAGATAAACCTTTCAGCAGATCAGTGGGCGCAGCGGATTATTATAGAATCTGCAAATTATTTTTCATCTAAGTTTTATTTTTAAGAAATCAGGGATGGGGATTTCTGAAATTCCTTTTTTAAAACATCTCTAAACATATTTCGAATAAAAATAAAAAATCTGAATTGAGAGAACACTGCAAGGAACCAAAAGCAAAGAATTTTATCTGTTACTCTTTTAGACTTGATTTTATAAAGATGCATATTGTTTTCGTATTATTTAATAAAATTCTAATTTATATTTAAGCAACATAAAGTTTATGTGTATAACCTTTAAGGACTTTTTATTTGCAAATTTTGCTACATGCATGATTGATTAAGCTGAATTTTTACAATAATAATCTCTGCCAGACTGCATTGAGACCGCAAATAAATTTAGTTTTAAGAATAAACTGCTGCATATTCACTTTGTAAATTCTACTACCAGGCTTTTAAAAAAATCTGTTATTTTAAGAAAAGAAGTTAAAAAAATATCTTAAAGTAATCTCTTAAAGTAAAAATATCTAAAGTAGTAAACAGTTTACAAATTAATGAGAGATTATAACGGGATTTTAAAATATATTTTAACTGATAGAAATTAAGTTTTTCAAAACTTGTTAACTTCAGGTTCATTAGATTTCTATACAGGATATTTCATAACAGTTTGAGTGCTACTGCAAGTAAGAGTATAGTACATTGAAAATTGGTACTAACATTGAAAATTGGGTAATAAGAAAATTTCATGAAAGCTAAATCATTTTAACAAGTTATGATTTGTCGTAAATTCTTTTTTTCAACAAAATTTCACTTTTTAAATTTTGAGTAGAAAATACAACAAACATAATATAACTTTAAGTGAAAAAACCATTTATTTGAAGTTAAAGACTTTTAAATTTTTCATTTTTTATTTACTTTCTTTTCTTTATTAATTTGAATGCACACCAAATTGATTAATTGTTATATACAATACGCCACTAAACTTAATCTGAAATTTTCATTTCTTTTGCTAATTTTCTATGTATTAAATTAACTCCATAATAATGCTTATGAGTATTATATTTCCCTGAAATATATTTTTGACGAATATCTGGCTAATTTCTTATATCAAAAAATACTAAAAATTTAATTATTTAGAGGATCAAGTTTCCTAATTATATAATGACTTAGTCTAAAAATTGCATCCTCTTTTCAATTAAAGGTAATACTTATGTTAATTCCTTAAAGGCAATAAGGCATTTTGTAATGCTTTTTTTGTTTTTAATGTTCCACAGTTTTTTTCCGATTTATGAAAAATGTAAAACCTATTTCTAGTATGAAATTTGAATTCAGAATACACAATATATACATGAATACAGAAAGGTCATTGTCATGGAATAAAATGTTTATCGATATTTTTATAACTGCGAAATATTATCAATCAAGAATAATTTATTTTTATTAATCCCATCGACATATTGTTCACCTAATGACACACAAAATACTCCGATCTCGCCAAAGCCTGAAGCACCAGTTACGAGATGCAATCCATAATAGGAAGATAGATTCACTTGGAGGAAGATAGTAGGGCAAAAGTTTATAATCCAGACAACCAATATTGGCGTTCAAATGCTTTTTGAAAACGGCCAAAAGTGACACGATTGATGTGTTTCAATTTCCAATAGCTTACCATATCATTCAGGCATAGTTAAAAAGTTTTTTTAGGTTTTAACAATAGATCCGCAATAACTGTAATTTACAGTAAGTTAATAATATTGACGTCGTCGTTACGATGATGTAGCCTGGAAATAAGAAGCATATTCAAACTCATATAATATTCTAAATACCATTAATTTTCAATTACATTTCAAATTATTTCACTTTTTTTTTTTTGCTTGCATTTTATATATTTTTAGTGTTTTTGTGAATTTGTTTTGTAGTGAATTTTAAACAAAATTCTTCTCCCAACATGTGTTAATGTGATATAAAAGCAATTGAATAACTAAAATTCACGGTTCAGTTTCCTTTTCATAATATGATGTGAACCCTTTTAATTATTTTTCATATGACATTAAGAAATTTGTGATATATTTCTGTACTTTCATTAGTATCACTATGATTTTAAGTAAGTGCTAAAATCTTTTAAGTTTTCAAGTAAGTGATGCACTTTGGCTTAAATCATTCGAATTTTATTAGATGAGCAAATATCAAAATAGGTATTATATTTTGATTGTCTCAAGTTGATAGCTATCACAACTTACTAAATTTATATTATAACATTTAAGCTTAATTAAATGTCATTATATTAATCATAATCATGCCATAAACCTAAAAAAAAATTTTTTTGTTAATTTTTTAATTCTCATTCATGCCATGTTTATTTTCATGTTTTATATACACTATGCCATTCTGGAGTTATTAATAATGTCTTTATTGAGAGAGTTGCTTAATTTGTAAATTGTACCGTTTTTCACATTTAAATTTTCAACCGGTCGCATTTTACTGACAATTGTATTTAAAATATTTTATTAATGAAATAAATTTATTCAAAATATTATTTTTTGGTAATAATATTTCTGCGGTAAGTGTTGAAAACTAATTGTTTTCACATGGTTTGCCAGTGGTACGATTTAGGAAACTGGTTGCCGAATCCGTACCACCCACTCCCTAAATCGTACGAACCTCAAAAATATTGAGTATTTAGGATTAAGTAGACTACGTGTAACCAAAACAATTTTTTATTGACATAAATGTTAAATTTGCTAACTGTGACAATTACAATAACGTTATTATAAGCCATGTTAATAGAGAGTGATATGTTACACGCTTAAAAGTTCAAACGAGGCATAGGTTTTGGAGATGGGGAAACTGATCGATTGAAGTCTTCAATGTAGAAGGTACTGAGACATATTGACCTATCAAATTACATTACTAACCAATAATTACAATATCATTCCCTGACTAACCAGAAACCTCATCACTTTGATGTTTTTCTTACCACTTTCTGCTGTCTGAAGGCTCCCTGTGTAGCAAATGGTGACTGGTGCACGTTAAATATGTTGGGTCATAAACTCCTCCATGTTTCCATAATAAATCATACTGAATTGGAGCCTGACAAAAACTTCTTGAGAAAGCCAAGGTCCACCCTGGGCTGAAGAGCCATTGATAATGATGATGAATTGGAGATATCTAATACATTTTTAGAAAGTTACACAAATTAATTTTAATTTTTATAACTTAGAAAGCCCTTAACAGGGTTCTAAATAGATCATTTATACAATTAGATTATTTATTAGATATTTTATATATTAAATATATAGATGATTTAGAGTATATAATATATTATTATAATATATCATTATAATATATCATTATAATGTATTATTATAATATATTATACTCTAAATCATATTATTTATCTAAATCATATTATGAATTAGGGGCTTAGGGCTACTGCAGCAGTAGACCTCTCTTAACCCTGCTTTGGATTTAGGCAACTTTCCTCCGTTTACACATTTTTTATAATAATTCATAAATTTATACATTAATTAACGTAAATTATGTCAGATTTAAATAATTTTCATTTAATAAAAAACGAAGAGATATCCTGACATAGGAAAAAAAGAATGAATAATGATCTCAGAGCACACTTTTTTCTCAAATACATTAAAATTTAAATTTATATATTTTATTATATACTTTTTTTTAATAATTCAACTTAAAAATCAATAAATATCTTTATAAAAACTATTTTGAAGTATTAGAATAATTATTTACTACTCTATATATTTTACGCTGTTGTGTTTCACACAAGGTAAATTAATTTTGGTGATAGAAAAATTGATAAATATATTTGTTACTAAATTTGTATTTTAGAAATCATCCATTTATCAATCCCTCTCTTATTGTGAAACAAATCCATATTTTATTCTTTTCTAAACTGCAACAAGATTGAATAAAAAAATAAAAAAAAACTACATTTGTAAGCATATTATTTAGATTTTAATTCTAACTGTTTCGTTTGGCGAATTCGAGTCATCAACGAAGCGTGAAAACAGCTGGCGATGTTTCGCCAGGCCAAAAGTAACACGCGAGCCATTTCTTTCCTCTTCTAACCTTATCATTGACCACCTGGGTAACGTGGAGTGCGGTAGGGCAACCTGTGAGGTGTGCTTGTTTACTTCAGGAATCCTCAACTTATTTGGAACCGCTTCCGCAAATGGACTGAAGTCTTATCAATCCCCTCACATATCATAAGTCTCTATGACAACGCGAAGCCAAGATGTGCGCAGACGATTTCACGTGTGATTCATTCGATTTCATTGCTTGTCTGTGTTGTGTGTAGTGTAATAAATATATTATTCTCTTGTGGTTGGGGCATTGCACAAAAAAGTTTTGAGCTTTTGGATTTATCTGAGCTATTATTTACTTTCGTTGTAAATTGATTGTTTTTAAGTTGTTCTCATCTAAAAAACACATAAAGAACATATTTGTGGAATACCTATTTCAAATGGTAAGTAATAAGGAATGTTATGTATTTTTTTTACATTATTCTTTGTAATTTATTTTTATTACTTGAACTTCCGTTTTATTTAAGTTAAGAAAACATCAATATAATATAAATTATAGGTTTTTTTTTCCTTCTTTTCCTTTTGCGAAAATGTATTTTGTTTTGAAGATTTTATTAACATAATGCCTCCTAAAGAATAAAAACATAATTTTCAGTCATCATTATAGGAATTAATAGTTCATAATAAATTTATGATACCTATAATATGAGAATAAAATAATACTTATATAACTTTATGTGTTGCGTTCTTTTTTTTTTTTTTTTGTACTAAAAAATGGATAAAATTTGCGTCTAAAATATTATTTATGTTTTAATTCAAACCTTCAGATACTATAGAATTATAAATTTTTAATTAAATCTTGTATGGGGAAGTTTAAAAATGTTTTTAGTTTTGCTTGGTATTAGTTCAAAATACTGTTTTAAGTTCATAAAGCTTTTTTAAAAAGCTTATAAATGACATTAGGTAATTAAAAATGAAAAAGTTTGAATGAAATTGTTGAGTCTGTGCTCATATTATTATCACAGTAACTAGTTATTCGCTTAAGATTATTATAAAACGCATTTCATTAAAGATTTCACCATTTTTATAAATAACAATTATTCAATCGGGGAATTTTATTCGGTACAGTGAAACCTTTTTTTAGGGGGGGGGGACGTGAATTGAATTTTACATTTACTTTCAATTTAACCAACATTTAATTTAAGAAATGTTGGTGAAATTGACTCTTAAATGTTAAAGAACTTAAATGCTTGTGTTAAAGAACGATTTGCACCCTAAATAGTGCTTCGAAATGTTTCATTTTAATTAAAAATAATAGTTTAAATTTCGAAAAAAAGAGCACAATACTTTGAGAAGGTAATTCAAATAACCTATTTGTTTTTAATTTCAAAATATTGGACTTAAAAATACGAAACACTGAAACATTATTTTTTTGTTTTATTTTTGTTTGTCACAGATTATTTTCCAACAAAAACACCGGAAGTTCGGTAAAATTTAAAAAATGATTGTTAAATATTTCGAACAGAGAAACTAGGAATTTTCGCTTTTTTTTCTCCGTATTTTAACAATAAGAGAAAATGGTTTCAGTGCTTATAATGTTATTCATATCATTTTCTTAATTTAACTGTAGTTTTCACTCATCTCAATTCGTTTCTACACACCTGCTGCCTCTTCCAATCATTCTTAACTCTGTCCTGTCAATTTCTGAAAGAATAGTTACCCGCCCCTGTAATTTAGTTGGTGGACTGTGGGAATTTCTTATCTTTAAGAAATAGACTTGAAAAGAATGAAGGCTTAAAATATGAAAGGTAGAACTTGTCCTTTGTAGAATATATGACCACCCAGGAAAACATTTGATGCTTATACAATTTAAATATTTTATTTAAAGATAGTTTTAATATGTATTAATAAATATTGTAATAATTCGGTTAGTAAAATTTATAATAAATACTTAAAAAGATTGTTGATGAAAGTCATCACCTGTTTAATAATCAGCGGTAATATTATTTACTGGCGTCTTTCAATAAGTGATAAAAGAAATAATGATTAAATTAAGTTTGCACTAATCGTAGGTAATCTTTGCTTAAACATGTTTTTCATACTTTTTTTCTTAAAATTTTACTATTCCATTAATTTTATTTCAATGAAAAAAAATTTTTTTTTATTGGAATTACAACTGAAAAATTTTTTTTTGAAAAAAATAAATAAAAATAAGGTGTTCTAGTTTTAGTAATCTCCTCAAGCATATTATTCAATAATTCTCCGACGAAAAACGTATAAAAAACATATTGCCTGAACTGCCCTAAAGTCTATTTTGGAAACTTAGGACGTGTTGACCGTTTGCATCTTCTCTAAGGAATTTGAATACATGAAGGAATTTATTAAACATCCCATGAGGATAATAAAAAGGGCAAAAATTATTTAAAGAAATAAAATCATTGAAAAAAACCTATTTTTTAATATCTAATAATAAAAATTAAAAAAAAAAAACATGAATGACGTTAGGTTAAACTTTTTAATAAATTACGTGTTAATGTCTTGTCATAAAATGCTTTTTAAAGTTCATTTCTATTTGGGACACCTGTGAAGATTTCGTTTTGAGAATTTTATTATTAAAAACATCCTCAACGAATTGGATATTTTTTTTCCTGAACAAATTCTTACACAATTAAAGACAGGTGCCTATTATATTATAACTTCTTAAAGTCGCAAAGTTTATTCGATATCTCTTTTAAAAAAGAATATGCCTACATGTTTGAAAACAAATAATATGGCAACTAAGACGAAGGGATTGAATTTTTATTTCATTTGTCCTTCAAAATGTGTGTTGCCTAATAATGTAATTCAGTTTTGAATACTAATACATGATATTGTTTCTTGGAAACTTGTGAGATGCTCAACTTTCAGAAACTTAATTCGACCTTGGCGAATCCTTATATAATTTTATATATATCCAGTCTAGCCCTTAGTGAGCAGGCGGCACTTGAAACTTATTGAATCTTTGCCAATCACTTGTCATAAAAAGGATTTCCTCCTTTCACATGTTTAAGCAATTATGTCAATGCTCGGATCTTTTGGTCGCATTGCATTACAATTTTATGTTCTTGTTGAAGTGAACTCGATTAAAATCGGGAATGGTACGTGAATAATAAATTAAACACGCTTATTTTTATGATCATTATAATTAAATTAACAAATTTAGCTAGTGAGTCTCGGAGTGAAACGAAATGTTTCATAAAAAATGTTTCATGGAGCAGTGTAATGAATGGTACGGGAAAGTTTTTAAGGCTTGATCTCAGTGTTTATTTTGTTAATTTCCATTCTGAAAATAGTTTTTGTTTGTTTATGCCGTTTCAGTAATGTGATATTGTACGATAATCTGTACTATTTTTTATAATAATTTTAAAAAAAAAGTAGTAATGTGTAGAATAAATGTTTCAGATTAGTTTTGTGGTATAGAAATCAACATAGGCAACAATTGTCTTTAAATGTATCATTTTATGTGTCTAATTAAAAGCACGAGAGCCGTTTCTATAAATTAATAATCTAAGTATTATTGTTAGTTCATCATCATATTCGGATATCTCCACAGCTCCTCATATTTTTAATTTTTAAAAAAGTATTTGTGTTAAAAAAAAAATCAAATCCATATTAATTAATCAATATGGCTTTAAGAAAGTTCTGTGAGAGTAATAGAAACATAAAATTATAAACATCCGCTTTTTGTTAGACTCACTGAACGATTACAAAAGATTAATACATTTTCCAAGTTAAAAATAAGGAAGTTAGTTATAATCTTTATCACGAAATATGATTTGATAGTAAGAAGAAAATTACAAAAATCTTAAAACTAGAAGCATCAGAAGTTTATAAAACGTGCCATACAAAGTGTTCCGTACCGAACAGTAAGCACTATTCCGGTAACGAGTACTGTAAGAGTTCAGTGTACAGAATGATGAAATGTGACTAAAGGTCGCATTGTGGGAGTAAGCATATTGTGAGGGCAGGGACTATTGAGAACTTAATATGAGAATCCAAAATAAAAACTATTACAGCCTCGCTAGTACTTATTTGTGAGAGCATCATTATTTATTACGAGGGAACACAAAATAAAATGCAATTTTATTCCCTCAGATAATTACATCATTTCTGCACCGTGTACGTTCCACAATCATCCGAACTTTTTACGTGCTCCTATCTATATTTTAATCGCTAGAGCTTCTATATTTTAATTGCTAAATAGTTAGAGCGTCGAGCTCTCAAAATTGTCTTATGTGCAAAAATATTTTAAAGTAGTTTTTTGACCCTAAAGTCAGCCCGCAGTGTAAATATTCGACTGCAAAATGAATCGATTTTGGTGCAATAGTGTACCCGTATTATTCTTTGCAAAGACGAGGTTATTTTTCGTTATGTTTGGTCTTATCTTCATTAGATCTTATAATAATAAAATATCAATAATAATTTTTTTCGTGAACCTTTTTAAATCCATAACATCAAATTTATGCTTGTAGTGTTTTTTTTAACTTTTATTTTTATTAATCGGTTCAGTAACAATAATATTCAGAATGCGCTTTTGATATCGATACATCTCATTCAAAGTCTGAATCAAATTGTTTTCTTTTATTTTCAGCTGTCAAATAGTAAATAAAAATCTAAACATTCATATCTTAGACAATGCTTGACCACTTTGTTCCTTGTATCTTATCTGGGACATCGATCATTTTGAAGAAATCTGGTGAACAAAAGGAACCGAAACGCGTCCCGCAAAACAAAGGGATACCTCTTAGGAAACAAATAATCTCAATTTATAAATAGCTTCGGTATAAGATTCCATAAGGTTTTTCATGACTTTCGTATAATTGGGCTGTTCCCACGACTTCCGAAAACTTTTTTATTTCTTCACTTTTTAACCTTCTCTTTTAACTTCCGGCGGGGTGTCTCTCATCTACCCCGTTGAGTGATGCTTCCCTTCATCGGGTTTCTTCACCCTTCGAGGGTTAACGGTAAATGTTTGATGTTTACTTTCCATTCCATGCACTTTCAGGTGTAGTCATGCGCAAAATGTTCGAAACAGAGGGTGCTTCATTTAAAGAGGCTGGGTGCCTCTTTTATTGCCTTCCTCAATAATTTCCACTTCCTTTAAAGTTTCTTTTTTCCGACTAGTTTTGCACCCAGGAGATCGTTTGCAGACATTTAGATAATGAGGAAATTGAGATCACAACTTTTTTTGATGAGATAATAAACCGAGTTAAAACATCGAGTTTTTAAAGTTCTCAATTTTCACGTGATCACAATTAACAAAACTCGTTCACGTTCGCAATTAACAAAATTCACGTTCACAATTAACAAAATAAGACTCGTTCATGGAGAAAAAATTTCTGATGAAATTATTGTACTATATGGCAATGGCATTTCAGGTAAAAGAAGAAAAACGTAATTCTTGTAGTAAAATCAAAGTATATGGTATTTAAAGGATAGGGTTTGGTAAAGCATAATTTTTTCGTTCATATGGTTACAGCTTACCGGAAATTTTGGTTTTCAAAATTACAGTTCTTGTTGTCAAAGATTTAGTAAAGAATACGAAACTGAAAAGTAAATTTAAACAAACAAATAGTTTCTAAGCCATGCTGTAAGAAATCATGATAAAATTACCAAATTTTGCCATATATGCCGAATTTCCATATGTTATAACACTATATTTTATGGTTAATCTAGCCAAACTCATTCCCAAAGCGCTTTAGTAAAAATTACCAAGCTTTTTGGTATTCCTATATAACCAAAAACAAGGTTAATTTAATCATATTCTGGTTTTAACCATACTTTTTTCATAGGGTTACATTATAAATTATTATATTTTACACCTCATAGACAAAAAAAAAAAAAAAAAAGGTCTCTATATCACGGGAGAAATGCTTCTTGGCAAATTATCATTCTTCATCTATATAAATTGTTTCAAAGCTAAACATAGAAAAAAATGAATTCAGGTAAACTTAGAATAAACCATGAATTTCGAAATGCTGAAAAAAAGTTTTATAACTATCAAAATGCAAATAAATTGGTGGAGGATTACCCATTGAACAAGTTTTCTTGCAATAATTTGTTTCAGCATTTCAACTCAAAACTTCAAAAATTCCAATGGATGTGAAACAGAATTTGACATGAAAAGTTTCTCCCGCTTTATAGAGTCCTCGTAGCATAGCGAATGTAATAATTATTTTCAATTCCATTCAAATTGACTCGCAAATTTTAATGTCAAATTATTTTTTTGTAACACTCTCAGTTATTTGTGGAAGAGCTGTCTAGGAAATAAGCAGTTGTCTAATGTTTGTGTCAGGATATGTTACATTCACTGGTGTGTGTGTGTTGACTTTTGAGTAATCTGTCATGAAATACAAAAACCGGTACAGGAAATTTAAAGCAGAGGGTACCACACATATCCTTTGACCAGGGTACCCATTGTTTGCAAGTGGGGTAGTTGAATTTACTTTACTCAGGTGCAAATGGCTGGATGCAGGTGTCAAGAATAATGGTTTAAAAAATGAATGGAAAAAAGAAATTGATGCGAGCGAGGGGGGGGGGATCTCTCTCTCTCTTTTCCTGCTATAACTCTGTTTTGTACTCGGTTTCACTATTTCTGTTTTCAAACCTTATTTTTGTCTTTAGTGTTTTATTCCTAATTATTTAATTCAAATCGGGACTTGGTTTGTTAACTGCCGTTTACGAACTTCATTTTCAAAAATTTTACGAATTGCTGATATATTCAAGTATTTTATTTAAGTAAATTTTATTAAAACACATTGAAAAGGACTCTTTGTCGGAATTTATTAATATTATCTGTTATTATTATTTACTTATTGTCTGTGTTAAATGTATCACAATATTTATAAAAATATATCTTAGTTTTATTTTTTTTAAAATTAAAACACGAGTATTGTAAATAAGACAAGTATTATATTAGAAAAAAAAAATTAATACATATTGACTTATTTTTTTAAGAAAACATTTATGATTTGAAAAATATTTAAAACTTTATTATTATGCACAATAGTCAGTAATTTTTTACTCACTGCTACATGGATGTCTCATTTTCCACATTTATTAACTCCATAAAAAATATAAATAACAATCTAAATAAATTAATAATTACTTCTTTAATACGTTACTTTGTAATGAAGTGTTAAAAAATGTATGATTTAGTGGTGTTTTGGAAGAACTTTGTTGGAGAAATTTGTTTGGAATACATTACAAATAGTAAAACAAATTTGGAAAAAAAAGAAACTTATTTACTTAATTGATTAAGCAATTTATGCGGTCATTTTAAGAGAGGCAGGAAAACACTAAAACATTTTATAAAAAGTGGCCGGAAAGAAAATTTACTTCTGATTTTAATTATACCACTGAACTAGATTTTCTTTAACTGTACACATACACTGTTAAAATATGATAGTGGTTATCATTTAACAGAAATTTTTTTTCTTCAAATTTGCAATTCTTATAATGTGTAAATTAAACCACATTATTGTGTGAATTACTATAGTTACGGCTGTAAGTGTAGTAGTACTGGTAATTTTAGTTGTTCAATTTAAACTGAAACATTTTTCCATTTCACATTTTATTAAGATGGAAATTAATCTGCATTATGCTGGTTCAATTTTTTATGATTTTTAATAACACAATCCTTAACGCTTAATTGCTAGTGATGAATTCAAAAATACCCATCAAAATAATATGAAATAATATAATTGATATAATTTCTAAAGCTATTAATACGTTTGTAAGCGATGCATTTAATTCTTGAAAATAAATGTATGGTCTTTTGCTAAATTTCATTCGTATTTAAATTTTTAAGGTTTCATTAATTTATTTCTAACATTTCCATGGAAATTTATTTCTGTACACTAAAATCTTATTTGTCCCAGTAAATGCATTTAAGTTATTCAAAAGTCCAATTTTCAAGTTATAGGTATGCATATGTGTTTGGCAATCAGGTACATAACCTCAATAAGTTTTTCTTGGAAAATAAAAGGTTATAGGAGAAAATTGAAATTTTTCAAAGAGTAAGTAAATCAGTGTCAGTATCAAAATCTACATCGAAATTCTAAACCGGTTTGAACTCACACTATCGACCTGGTTACAACTCGTTATAACCGCGATATGAAATATTTTGGGTTTCATTTACCACTTACTTTATTTCATCCGAAGCATTTTTCTGGATCTAGCTAAAAACTCTATTTTAATACATATAATGAAATTAAAAAACATAATATATCAAATAAAAAATGTTTTCAGTTCTAGATTAAGTAAAATAAACTTAAGATCTAGATTAAGTAAAATAAACTCTAATACATATTTTATTTCATCATTTAATTTTTTTTGGATTTAGCTAAAAACTTTATTTTAATACATACAACGAAATTAAAATAACATATTTCCTCTAAAAAATGCTTTCAGTTCTAGATTAGGTAAAATAAACTTTCAATCACTTAATTTATTTTATCATTTAAATTTTTCTGGATCTAGCTGAAAACATTATTTTAATACATAATATAATGAAATTTAAATATCATAATTCATCCAAAAAATGTTTTCAGTTCTAGATTAAGTAACATAAACTTTCAACCACTTATTTTATTTCATCATTTACATTTTTTTGGGATCTAGCTAAAAACTATTTTAATATAATGAAATTTAAATAACATAATTCATCTAAAAAATGTTTTCAGTTCTAGATTAAGTAACAATAACTTTCAACCACTTATTTTATTTTATCATTTACATCTTTCTGGATCTAGCTAAAAACTGTTTTTAATACATATAATGAAATAAAAATAACATAATTCATCTAAAAAAATGTTTTCAATTCTAGATAAAGTAAAAGAAACTTTCAAAAGCTCTTGGTTTTGCACAGTCAAATATAAAAGAAGTTTAATTCTACTTACTATTTATAATGTGCATTGTTTTAGAATTTAAATTTATTTACGATGACTTTATTCGGCTGTAATCCAATTCTAATCAACACCAGTTCGCTTGACCTACATTATTTTGGTTATTTGCTGCGAAAGAATGAAGAAAATTCGTTGGAAATCTTCCACCTTTGAGTCATCAATCTTGAAACAAACCATCCAAGTAAACACACAATTCGAATGAATGCTTTTTTAATTATTCGTTTAAGAGTTTCGGGTTAGTAGAACTGTACGTTAGATAAAATAAATGCAAAATGTATGCACAATTAGCTCCATGGCTTACATTTAAACTTGTTTATCTCAAGTTCTTCTTTAACGCGATTCCGGGTTTGAAGAGGAAATTTGTTTCAAAAATTTTGTTTTAATGTTAAAAAGCATATATGAAATCCTGTTATTACGCTGTAAAAATTAACTGTAAATTCTACAAAAGAAAAACATATTTTCACAGGAAAAACTGCTTAAAGAAAAATACTGCTTTTTTTTCTGTTTTTAACAGTTATTCTAAGAAAAATATAGATTTTTTCTGTTTTTAACTGTTATCCCTTTTCGAAGAGTTCTTACCATGAAAAAAAAATACTTGAAAAGCTAATGTTAGCAGCCAAAAATTAATAAAACAGAAAAAAGGATCATTATAATTACATTGAAATGTTTTACATATTTGGTATATTTGAAAAATGATGATGTTAACAGCCAAAAATTAATAAAACAGAAAAAAGAATCATAATAATTACATTGAAATGTTTTACATATTTGGTATATTTTTTTAAAATTTCAATATCTATAAGACAAAAACAGAAATGATGAAGGAAGGTTTGTAAACGGAACTGAAACGTCCTGCTTCGGATTTCGGTCCAAAAAAAAGGTTGTTTAAAAAATTAAAATACTTTTTTTGATGTTAAAATTACTTTGTGTGTCTGTTTTTTTTTTTTTTTGATTTCTTAAATATACTTACGATCAACATTTAGTTCATAAAATGTGCTGGACATACTTTCTCATTGAATTAGTGTTTTGCACTTTAATATTAATGGTTTATTTATTTATTTATGGTTTATATGTTTATAATGGTTTATTTATTTGTGTAAACTGCGTTCTAGAAATTACAGCATAGATATAATATTTTCTTGATCTACTATTGTGATTATCATGTTGCCTTTTGTAACACCAGCATACGTAACAGGAGTTAATTTGACTTGAAATAATTAAAAAATAAGTAAAACAGCACAGTGTTCTTAAGATGCACCGCCTGTATTCCATACAGATATAAAATTTATAATTTAGTGCCGAAAAGAGCAGAGAAAAGAAGTTGTATCGAAAAGTACATCGTAGAGTGGATAGCAAATTTAGAAAAAAAAATTAGTGAAAGTGATAATAACAAATTAAAAAGTATTAAAAAAATTAATTTACTAAAATACATCCTAAAATAAACATTAATTTCAAATGTAATCAATTTATAAAAAAATAATAAGGAAAGGTATTAATAAAATTTATTTACATAAAATTACGTGGTGGTAACATACGGTGTAGTAAATAATTTATCAAAATATTAGCAATTGAAATTATTGATCCATCATGTGGAAAAAGTAAATTAAAAATTAATAAGTTAAAAACTAGCGGTTAATAGTAATAATAACGTATTAAGAAATATTAATTCAAAATATATAGTTGTAATTCTTAAACTTAATTTTTTTACTTAATTTCTTTAATATATTTTGTGACAATATATAATTGTGGGAATCGTGCACTGCTAAAAATTCCGGTAAAATGTACCGGCTCTCAGGGTGCCGGTACCTTTTACTGTAAAATCTAGTTTTGCTGGAACATGTTACGGAAAAAATCTGATAAACTGTAACTTTTACAGTAATAAATACAGTAAAATCACAGAATTTATTCTAGTCAGATAAATATGACTGTAAAAATTACGGCAAAATGGATCTTACGGCTGATGCACCCAAAACTGCCGGCATTTTAAACCGCAATTTGGTGCGGTGTTTTTTACAGTGTGGAATTACCGATGTTTCTAATTATTTAAGATAAATTTGTATAACTTTTTAGAATAGGTACTTTGCTTTTTTGAAAAATAACTTCAACTTTTTTGGAAAAATTAAGAATTAAATTTTACTTTAAAGACTACTTCACATGCAAATGCTTCTTTTAATGGTCCATTGTGAAAGAACCTTATTATTTCCAAATTCTAGACACTTTGTGATGTCAAAAAATAATATTGCCGAGGGACGCAAGATTCAAAAGAATGAATGCTATACACAGGTATAACAATACGATAACGAAAGAATTTTAGATGTGATTACATTCGTTTTAAATTGCTAGTCAACATTTCTTATCTTGTCTCCAAACATTGAAATGACATTTAATGTTATCTTTAAAGTGAAAATAAAGTTCGATTGTTGCATCTGTGCATTAGATAGCAGGTTTCCCCACCCCTTCTAAATTAAAACAAAAAATTAGAGAAATTTTTTGCTAGCTGTATGATGACTGGTAGATTATATTTCTATTTATACATTCAAGGGTCTACGAAAGTTAAACATTTGCAAGTGCTGCACTAAATTTTAAAAGTAATGCTTTGGCGTGAAAAGTAGCATTTTGACTAAATGAAATTACATAAAGAATTATTTTTAATTTAATATTGTCGAAATATAAATAAAGTGTACAGAAATATTGTATATAATTTTTATTGCGCTGACTACTATGCAACCTAAACTTAGACTATACATCTGCAAAATGTATTATTTAAAAAAAAAAAAAAAAAGTGAATATATTTGGCGCCAGCCATGAATTTTTGGCTACTTTCGGGATTTGAAGATTTCGTATTTATAAATTTCATAGCATTTCATTGTATAACTCTTTCTGGATGCATAACTCTTTCAAAAACTCTTTCTAGAATTTTTTTCTTCTTACTTCCTTGTAGATTGCATAATTCCTTCTTAGTTGTAATTTTAAGAAAATCTAAACATTGTAACCTTTGAATACTGAGTATACAGTAATCAAAAATTAATTTTTTTCTAATACACTCCTAAACTTGTCAGCTTTGTGGAAAATAAAAAATAAAAAATGGTATGACTGGTCATTTTTTTTCAAACTAGAACATTAATAAGATTAGTTATAATCAAACGAAATTATAGTTATTTAAGGATTCAGATTATTATTTTTTTTTTCAAGGGAACAATCGTAGTTAATACCGCATAAAATTTGATCATTGTATTTATTGGAATTTAAGTATTTTAAATTTATAGCATTTTGAAAAAATTCAAATATTTCGAACAGTTGCCCCCCCCCCTCCCCAGTGAGATGATTCAGATTCGAATCCCAGCGGTGGTTGGTTGATACAAATTCTGCCCCCAACCACAGTGCTGACGTAAAATAACCTCAGTGGCAGACGGATAATGGGTCTTAGCCGTCGTGCTAACCGTGGGAGTTTTCGTGATTTTCTTCTCCATGTAACGAAATGTGGTCCCCATCAAAAAGTCTTTCACGAAGGCTAGTTTGCCCTTGTCTTCTAGGTTGAGTTTTAAAAAATACAAGGCTACGAGGTTGAACATTCATAGTCGTGCACTTAGGATCGGGTTGGCTGTTCAACGCCGATTATGAAATAAAATTAAATATCTTAATTTACCTATTTCGGATACTTTATAAGAATAAAAATTATATTTCTCTGTAAAATATTTATTCAGTTCTCTGGAACATGCAAAGATATTGTGTATCTATAGTCTCGTTGCCTTTTTAAAATGGTTTGTTTTAAAGTTGAACATAGAGAAGATAATGAGCGTTTTTGATCGTGTTATCTCGGTAAAGAGTATGGTATATCAAACCATTCTGCTGTGAATGGCATCACCAAGTAAACATACCCATTCACACTTCTTCTTCGTGACTGAACTAATTATTGGCGATATCTGGGTTAAAAAAAGAATAAAAAAAATCAATCTAGGCACCTGACTCTACAATTCTAACCGGTATCGAGGAAGCGACTTCCAGTGTTTACCGTTCATTTTTTTTAAAGCCGAAGTGGTCATAGTCTTACGGGTCAGTGAGTACTGAAAACAAGAACGAGTTTAAGGGCAACCCTTCGAATCTTAATACATAATCGGGATGAGGGCATCACCTCCAGTGATGACAAAAACTCGAGCACGTAATGCTTCTTCAATAATTTTCAACCGTTTCGCGCCACACTCTATTATTATGAGTGGTATTCTGAGAACGGCGAGTTTGGCTCAAGTTGACTTCGGGCTGTGCATTAGCGGCAAAATAAAGGCCAAAGCACTGATTATGATAACTGAATGCATTTATAGTAATAGTGAAACTTACTCTTTTGAAGTTGGACAAAATGCATTACACGAAATGACACTTTTTTTTTATGGAGATGATGTTGTAAAATGTTGACTCGTTGGATATGATTGTAACAGAGAAGTAATTTGTGGCCGCATCGTGCAATTAGAAGTCACGGCTGTTAATCATCTTATGTATTTTAATGATTTTTCTAATATACTGTTTTAGTTAACCTTACCACGAAAAAAAGTATTAAATTGGCCCTGTTTGAATAAGTATGCCTTGTATATACTACAAACCTTATTTATATTTGTTAGGTATGTGAAAAAATTTCTACAGAACAAAATATGTAAATTCTCTCTTATTTAACGCTTTAAAAAATACTATGTCAAATTATAAAAGGCATTCTAAAAATTTTTATGCAGTTAGACTTATATTATACTAGCAATATCTTCATTAAATTATTTTTATGTATTTTTTAATGAGATATTGATTAATGAATTCGATTTAAGTTCTATTAGCTTTTAAGTTAAAGCGTCGTGACTAAAAGTTAATTCGGATGTTCTTACAAAATCAGAAATTACCGTAATAGCTCATTATTTTCATTATTTATTATTATTATTGTTATGTTTTATTTAATATTTTGGGACAAATTTAAACAGTTGGGGTAATTTAAATAATATAATATTATTTTGAAATACCAATTTCAGTGACTTTAGTCCCGCAGTGGACTGATCGTTAAGACACGGTTCCCAGCAGATCACCAAAGTCAAGCATCACTGGCTGTGATCAGTGTGCGGGTGGGTGACCACTTGGATCAGCCTGCGTAGGGACCGAGGGTGTGCGGTATTGGTCCTCGTTAAACTGTTCTACCGTAAAGTGCTCGACTTCGCGCGCAGGTCGTCGGGCTACCGAAGCGGGGGAGCCATCCCCTCCGTAGAGGATCAAAATTGTGAGGGAATGTCTTCGGATCATCCTCAGGGATGTTTCCCAGACCGTCGCCAATAGCCCATTGTGCAGCTCTAGTGCGACGTAAATGAACAACAACAACAACTTCAGTGACTTTAATTTGTCTATTTAACGTATTATTATCTGAAGTTAATTCAGCGGGACAATTTTCGTCATATTAAAATATAGTAAGAATATGCATCTATTCAAAATTCTGACCTACTTCTAAAAGGTTTTCCCGCTTCTTCGTTTATTTACAGACAGTTTTTCGGAATTTTGACTACAGGTCAAAATGCAGTTATTCTAATACTACTTATAGGAGATACTGTAATGATAAGCAACGTTAACCAGAGCGTTGAATGAGAACTTCGAATATTATCTGAATATCTTTTCCATTTATAACAATTTAAGTCTATTTATGATACAAATGACATGTTTGAAAATGTTTTATTAATTTCATGCTTATGAAGCATTTCTAAGTCAGTTTTTGGTTTCTTTAGATTACTTGAGAGAGGTAAAACAATTTTTTTATTTTATTCAGAGGGGAATTGAAGCATTGCAGTTTATAAACCATTTAAAAATAATATTATAACATTACAATTTATTATAATTAATGTTTTAGGCCTAAATTAAATTTTAATGACATATTTGAAAATATTTTATTAACTTGATGTTTTTAAAACCTTCCTGGGTGAATTTTAGGTTTCTTTAGAATATATGAAAAAAGCAAAACACATTTTCTTATTTAGAGGAAAAACCAAAGATTTGCGGATTATAAATCATTTGAAGAAAAAAAACAAGAAACTATAATAATTCATAATTAGTGTTCTAAACCTAAATTAAATTTTAATTCAACATTAAATTATATGGTTGACTTTTTTGTAAAATTCTACTTTGAATATAGTCTATTTGTTAATTAATTGAACCACGATGACACAGTGGTTAAGGTACATTGTGTAAGACTGAGGCTCTATCTATAGCGGAGGCTTGAAGCCTATCCAGTTTCAGATTGATGGGCACAAGATTTTCTTGAAAGTAAAGACGTCTGGTACGCAATGATGACCGTATTGTGACCTTTGTGTGGTTAGGATAGAAATTATAAAGCGTCAACCTTTAGCATACGTACGTGGCCAACAATTGGATGTCGCAGGAGATTTTTTTATTATTTTGCTTTAATTCTTTGATTAATTTTATTTTTTATCGAAAATATTTTATTTGATTTTAGTCTTGCATGGTGCAAAATGCGTTTAATGCAGTGATTTTGCTATATTATTTTCTGTTTTTTCTTGTTAAAGCATATTATTTATGTATTTTTTTAAAAAAAAAAAACATTTTTTTAAGAGGGATTTTTAAAGATTTTTCTTTAATTCTTATTTGCCTTTTTTTTCTGATAAAAGAATTAAAACACGTTTTCTCTATGTTTAGTGATCAGTGTTATGTACCTCAAATTTTTTTTTCTATTTATATTTCTTCTAGATGCATCACTTTCTTATCTTTTTGGTATTTTTACCCCAAATCCTCACTTCTCTAAGATATTGCGCAATGTCACTCTACCTCAAACACGGTTTACAGTTAAACCCTTTGGAGCAATGGCTTCAATTTCTAAAAACTCGATCCTACATCGGAGTTATTTTGAGTCGCCCGTAGACTCCCGTTATTATTGTTATTCTGGAAAACTGCTTTTGAGAACAATAGCAATTACGTGAACACGCGACGTCGACATTCCGCACTCTCATTTGGCGGATTACGAAATTCGTTACCCTTAAAAAGAAAATGAATGTACTACCCTCCTATCCTGTTGGGTAATTGTTTCGACAATGACTTAATCATTTGTAACTGCGTCCTCAAGTCTAGAAATGCGTATTTATTGCGAGTGTTACGCTTTAATGAATAGCCCTTGTAATGACGTCTTATCACTATTTTCTTAAGACTAATATTTAATTCCAGCAATATAGTTTAAGTAAATTGGATTCATTGTATATTTAAGTGGATTTGGGAGCTTTGCCAAATTTGTCTTAATTTGTCCAAGCAATTTTTTAAAGTTGATATTGGTAGTATTTAAATGATGGCCTAATATTAGACATAGGATGTTTCAAACAGTGGTTTGCGCTGTGACACTATTAGAAATTTGCATCTTTGATGTCCAGTTGTATAAGGATGAAAAGTTTTCACGATCAGGAGTAAGTTTATTTCATGAATGGTTCTTCGCACATTTTGGTAGAATTATCATACTCGATAGAGTTTTCGTGAGATAAAAATTTGTAAAGTATTTGTGGGATTAAAATTTAAAAAGTGTTTGAGTCGGTTAAATGCATGATTCAGTAAAAAATCTAAGATTGTTGTCCCGTAATGTTAAAGTATAAATGTTCACATTTTTGTACAAAATTACATTTTTAATTTTACACTATTTATTTAGTACTGATGAACAATAATATATGACCAAAAAGTTACATTGGTATGTTATGTATATATATTTTTTTAAAAAAAGAATCTAATATTAAATTAGAAACCGAGCTGTTTATTTAATTGCATACTATTAAAATTAAATTCTATTTCTAAAATATTTAGAAAAACCAAAGCAACTTTTTTGAATTAAAGATTACTTCTATGAAATTATTAAACTTAATTTTGAAGTAATTATCGGATTTAGTTGCTTTAAAAAAGTTTAAGATCGCCAGAAAAAAAAGTACCTCTATCTCAGGCTCACATGCTCCGAGTTTATATGTACTAAAGCAGGGGTGTCAAACTCAAAAGCTAACTTGGGCCAAATAAACAATGCTTAACATTAGGTGGGTCGCAAAAAAAAAAAAAAAATATCAGTGTTCATAGAAACAAATATTTTTATTTTCAATAGTACATTGTAATAAACATATATAAAGTAAAATTATTGTTTGATATTTGACAGACCCCTGCATATGCATAATTATGTGCATTGAGAGTTAATAATTTTGATTTTTTTTTTTTACAAATTTGACTATGAAAAAAACAAATTATGTAGACAGATTAATTTTTAAGTCTCCTTCCAAAAACTTCGATGTCAAAAACATGATTTTTATTCTGCACTTCAGTTTATACGAATCACGACTTTTTATAATTGCTATTGCTAATATTTCCTTCAACGACTCATCATATTACTATTCATAATTTAATATCTATGTAATCATTAATAATAATTCATATTCATAATTTCATACAAATGCATTCTTTCAATATTAAATTCAATTTTTTATTAGAAAACCTTAAATATTGTTACTTCCAAACTTGTAACTTAAAGTCTAGGAATTTTATTTTTTGAATTTATTTTGTTCTAAAATACTCTTAATTTATTCGTCGGGCCTAAAAATGTCAACTATACATCTTGGTCAAAGTTTAAAAATAATATTTTAAAAAATCCACTCGAGGGGGAAAGGCATAATCCGTTCCACACTTCCATTCATTTTTAGTTACAATCTAAAACAGTCGCTTTTAAGAACGCCGCATCTTGTCATTTCTTGGCGGATAAATTTTTAGCCTCTTTTGCTGGATTTATGGTTTCCTTTTCATCTTTTCTCTTCTCCTGAGACCAATATTCAGGACATTGCACTTTCACTCTCTTATTCTTTTACGAATAAATCTCTGTTTTCTGAAAAGAAAGAGTTGGGGATTAATCACAATTTTTTCCACACAAATATATCCATTTCATTTGTACGCATCATCGCTAATAGTTATGCTTCCTTAAAGATGACACATATTAATCGGATTATAAATTGTTTCAGAAGGATTTTTACACTTTTCACGCTGTTTCTTCCTTTATGCATGGTAGCTGTTATATTTCAACTACAACTGGTCATTTATTTAGACGTGAATAGGAAAGCCGTTGAATTCATTCATAGTTATAGAATTCATTCATAGTTTTTAAATTCATTCAATTTTATTATCCATGAGAAGTTGGCAGTGTTTTATCAGGTTGTACTTATCGAGAAAACCATTAAGAGAACGCTGTATCGTGGGAGAAACTTTTCATCGCAAATTCTGTCTCACAAGTTATAATGAAGTGGAGTGATAATGAAGATTAAAGTGTAGAAAAAGTGAGTTAAGACAAACCTAGAGTATAAAATATTTATATATTTGTCTGTATTATTTATTATAAAATTTTAAGTGCAATTTTTTTGCTTGCTGTGTTTTTAAAGCAATTTTCAACCGATTTCCTTCAAATTTTGACACAATGCTCACAATGAATATAGTTTTTGTTGCTCCATTTTTAATTGGGTTGACTGGTTTTGAGTAATCCATGAAAATGTTACTTATTTTATATAATTTTTTAAGTTTTTTCCCCTTTGGAATAATTCCATTTTGTTGAAAAAATTAATATTTTAGAATTCCTGCGTGTAACGAAAACTATATTCAATTAGTTTAAAAAGAATCGAAATAGAATAAATTCAGATGATTATTTTTTTAAATTTATGATTACAGAAAGTCGTGGATAAATTTAAAAGAATAGGTTATAAACAATGTATTATATAAACCATAATTGTATAAATATTTGTAAAGGCAACATGATAAAGTGAGGATAAAAATATGCACAATAAGGTTAAAGAAAATGTATCAAGTCAAGTTTGTCACAATCGTTGTTTAATTCATTAAGAAATCGTTATTTTTTACAGACTGAGTTGTTCCCTCTTAAGAAGACGCTATAACACGGTGAAATTTTCTGTTCGAAATTCTCTTGCACCTCCGTAAGTAATTTTAAATTTAAATTTTAAAATAGTGAGTTCAGACAAATCTAGAGTAAGGCATGAAGTTTCAAATACTGAATTTAAAGTAATTTTAAATTTAAATTATAAAATAGTGAGTTCAGACAAACCTAGAGTAAGGCATGAAGTTTCAAATACTGAATTTAAAGTAATTTTAAATTTAAATTATAAAATAGTGAGTTCAGACAAACCTAGAGTAAGCCATGAAGTTTCAAATACTGAATTTAAAGTAATTTTAAATTTAAATTATAAAATAGTGAGTTCAGACAAACCTAGAGTAAGCCATGAAGTTTCAAATACTGAATTTAAAGTAATTTTAAATTTAAATTATAAAATAGTGAGTTCAGACAAACCTAGAGTAAGCCATGAAGTTTCAAATACTGAATTTAAAGTAATTTTAAATTTAAATTATAAAATAGTGAGTTCAGACAAACCTAGAGTAAGCCATGAAGTTTCAAATACTGAATTTAAAGTAATTTTAAATTTAAATTATAAAATAGTGAGTTCAGACAAACCTAGAGTAAGCCATGAAGTTTCAAATACTGAATTTAAAGTAATTTTAAATTTAAATTATAAAATAGTGAGTTCAGACAAACCTAGAGTAAGCCATATAGTTTCAAATACTGAAATTTTTTTTAAAGATAATTATAAAACAAATTATGAAAGGATAACTTAGGATAGCGCAATGGGAAAGTTCTTTTCCAAATTTGTTAGCGTCTTGATATTTTGAATTTTTTTTCATCAATTTAAAGTTCGGGGCTTACTCTAGGTTTGCCAACTCACTTTTTCTATACTTTAAATTTTAAATTAGTCATGGAGTAAAGCAGAATTTGCAATGTAAAGTTTCTCTCGCCTTATTTACCCCTCTTAATTTACCGCTATTCACTGGCATATGAGAATGAAAGATGTAAAATAAAAGATGGAACTAATGTTTTTGAAACTACTAAAGTAATGATAACAATACTTATTATATTCAAAACTTGTCGACTGAACTTTGTAGGGATCAGGGAACGACTGATCTTGCATCAGAAAGATTCTGGGTTCGAATCCCAGACAAGGTTTAAATGTTATTTTATTCTCTGTACTATGTGTCCTTACTGTGGGAGCAGCGTTAGGCCACTTAATATGGCCCCTGAAAGAGTGGCCAACAAATCTGCCCTAATACTCCTAAATTGACGAAATGTCAAAGTGGGCATTGGAAAAAAAAATCACAACTTCCGATACAAAATAATTTTTTACCAAGAAAGAGTCTTGTTTTGACGCTTATGTATTTTACCAATTTAGGGTCTGGTTTTGACGTTTATGTATTTTACCTGTGGAAAAAAATAAGTACTAAACTGTTTAAAAAGTACGAACTGAAATTTTTTGTAAGTATATAAGCTATGAAATTATTATAGGTGTTTTTTAAACCTACATTAGTCTGGAATAGAAAGAAGAACGTGAATTCTGCAACTGTCAGTTGCCTTACTGTGCTAAATATTTAATAGCAGGAAGAAGTTACTATTATCCTTTACTCTGGCTATCCTCCATTTTTTTAAAATAAAAATTTAGTACGAATTGTTTTATCCAAGCTTTCATAAGTCTTACACTAATAGAATGGAAATAAAAGAATGTATTTTTTGAAACTCAAAAATAAAGTTATCATTCCCTCCTGTAAATAAATTACAATAATTCTATGAAATTATGAAAAGTTTTTCTGGTAGTTTGATTAAGAGAGAGTAAATTGCAATTATGTTTGTTTAGTTTATTCTATTCTAAATGGGAAAGTTGAGATGAAAATAAATTAACCGGAACTTAATTAATTTCATGAAGAGTGGTGAAAGATCCTTCATACGAAATTGAATGTATTTTTATATCAACTGATAAAAATTTTATATCCACTAATTTTTGACAGCATCAAATTTTTTTTATTGTTTTTGAAACAATTCAAATGTATTGATATCAGATTTCCTCGAAACGAGGCATTAAAGTATCAAATAACTAATTTAGGTAACAAAGGGCAATGATAAAAACAAAAGTCAGAGCTTCCCTTTTTTAGATTTATTTATTTTACTTGATTTATTTTTTTATTCTCTCTTTTCGCATTAAAATTTAATTTCTGCTTAAAATTTATCCAATTAAAAACAAGTCGAAAAGTGCAGAAGCTTAAATTCCTTCCATTTTACACGGATAAGTCTTAAAATTACTTCAATGCATGGTAAAGACATTTTCGGTAAAAAAAAGTAAATAAGTAAAAAAAAAATATATATATATAGGGTAAACCAACCAGTGAAGGAACATTTCATATTGATTAAAAATAAGGATTTGAAAGTTTTTCTTTAGATTAATTGGTAACAATAGCTTACTGCCAAACAATAGGAAATCATCTAGCAATGTTTTAGATTACCTGGTCAAATAGACTTCTCTGGAAAAATTTTTGAATTTGTTATTATCTCTGCAACACCTTGTTTCTTTGAAAAAATTATAAGGTGAGTGTTTGTATTGATATGTTTGAAGTGGAATTAATTGTATGTAATAGTTCTATTTTTCTCACTGTGAAAATAAGAATTCAAAATATAGTTATTGAAGTTACGTTTTATTTTTTTTAAGCATCATAGCATAATAAAGTACTGAGATAAGGGAGTGTTTATTCACTGGATCACCAAACGATGAAAAACAAGTGAAGGAACAAGTGTTCCTTTACTGGGTTTTTTTCTAAGTTAATGAAAATAAAAGATAAACTTCAATTTTCTTATACCTTTAGTGATGTTTCGCATCAAAAGTATGTTAAAAATAAGAAAAACAACTTCTAACCAGTGAGGGAACAGGCATGTTCCTTTACTGGGCATAGATTTCCCAGTGAATGAACAGTATGTGTTAATATGTTGACACTTTAATTTTCAATTCATGATTACAAAAAAAAGTTAAAATTTTCCAAGTATTTATTTATATGTTATAATTTCAAGAATAGGCTTGTTTTTAAATATTTGTATGACTTATAAATTCATAAGGAGCATTAAAAATTCCCAAGTTAACCTTCCGTTAGTCGCGCACTTGTTTCCGACATGGTTAGTCGCGTTGCACCTATGAGGTGTTTCTGATTTTTTGAAAGCCAAATGAAATTTAGTCTAGTTTAAATAGTTAATTGTTACCAATTTAAGACACTTTAGAGAGATAAATATCAAAAAACTTATTTAGCGAAGTAATGAAGATAAATTTTTCTTGCTCCCGCGTCGGATCTCTTCCTCCATCACAAGATGTTCAACCAATTGACGCAAGAAGGTTCTGCGGTTTTTTACTCCGTAACCATTTTCTGTGTATATAACTTGACCATTTATACCTGCTACGTTGAGAAGGACAGAAAATGAGATAAAATATATATATTTAATTCATAAAAATATGATATCCATAATACTTGCGTCAATGGTCGCGCTGCACCAGAGGGGTGATTTGAGCGGTTCCAACTCTCCATCGACATGTTCTAAGGTGGGTTTTACACGGACATTTGAGTAATCCAAAGTTAGGAACATAACATTAGGCTCGACCCCCGGAAAAATCTATTGACGGCAAAGGAGGTGGAAGTGCAGTAGGGATGCACCTGTGAGGTGCGCGCGACTAACGGAAGGTTAAGTGTTCCTTTACTGGGTGTTCATTCACTGGTAAGAGCTGTTCCTTCACTTGGTCTTCTTACTACTTGTTATTTGAACCTCCAAAACTTTGAAACAATATTATGTGTAAGTTACCTACAATTTTTTTTACATAATTTGCAATTAGTAACTAATATGTTGACGCTGTCATTTAACTAAAATTATGAATTTTGAAATTAATATGATTTTTTTAAAAGGCAAGCGAAGCTTAAGTGTTCCTTCACTGGTTAGTTTACCCTACTTCTAATTAATAACACCAAAATATACGGTATTTAAACTATTCATTTGGTAAATTTTTCCTTTCGGTTTACCAGACTTATTAACTGTTTACCATTATAATTTTAACGGTTTACCGGAAATTCGGGTTTTTAAGAATATAACTCATATTACCAAATATTAAGTAAACAAAATGAAATTGAATTCAGAATAAATGCTTTTTATACCATGCTCCTACGTATTATGATAAAATTACCGAATTTTACCACATTTACCAAATTTTATATCATATTATAAATCCATATTTTATTGTCAATTTTACCAAATCATTACATGAGCTTTTGGGTATTCTCATGGAGCCAAAAACGTGGTTAATTTTACCTTATTCTGGTAATTTTGGCCATACTTTTTTCTCCCTCAGTGTATATCATAGCTTCCGTAAATTATTTTAAAAAATAAGTCTTTTACCACATCACATTTTATTTATTATTTAGTGCTTATTTATCATAAAGAAGTCAACTTAAAACAGTGTTGTGACGAACAGTGTGCATCGGTTCGTTGCCCAAGCGTAGGTTGAAAAGGTAAAGTGCAAAAAGAATGAGTCTGGATTGTTTTTAATGACGTAATGGATTCGTGTGTTTGAATCCTTTTCTTTCTTTTTACTGCTAAAGAGAAGAATATGCAAAAAAATCATAGAATTAAACTGTCCTTGAACCTTGTTTTTAGAGGTGTATTCAATAATATATTGCCGTGTTTTGGTGTGTGTTCTTATTTCCTATTTGAGTACATCAACTATATCCGCTACTAAAGAGGGTAAATAACATTGTCTGGTGTGCAGTGACATGAATAAAAAACACGAGGTCAGAATGTTTGCTGTTCATTTTTCAGCAAATAATCAAAATTAAGATTTTGTGGCAAATAATCTTGCTCAATAACTTTAATTCTCAAGGACACAGTTTTTGACAATTTTGAAACAAATCAATGGGTTTAGATAATTTACATGTTCGCACACGCATAATCAGATAAAATAACTACGCAGAAAACTGTTGGCAATTTTTCGAATCGCGGCACTCTTATGAGTTAAAAATTTTCTCACGGCACCCTACTCATATTTTTTTATTTACATAAATATGCATTTTTATGTGTATAAAACAAAAACACTGGAAGTATAGGATGAGAAAATAAATGCAGGTAACTAACAGAACTCTTACTTTAAATCCTTTTAAAGATCTTAAATTGTAATTAATAAGTACATATTTATAACTTTTTTAATTACAATTGTCTGAATATATTAATATTATATAGAATGATATTAATAAGCAATGATAGTATTAAAAATATATGAAAAATGGAAATTACCATTCTCATTTCTTTTTCGCCATTAATTTTCGAACATATATCGATCGATATATTTATATCGAACTTATTTCGAACATATATCGATATTTGTACTAAAGAACAAATGAATTCTGCTGAAAGCCCATCTTCCGACTAACACAAAGCTGTAAAGAACACTCATAGTTTTTTCACTTAAGACATGATACTCTCAAAGATCTTACATAGATCTAAAACTATAGCATCTCTACCTTGAAACTTTTTCCTTTTAAAAGGAACAGAATGATTAATATTAATCTTGAAATCATGAACGTCTCGCGCACTTAGTTTTAAAACTTCACGTCATACTTTGGAAACCCTTGCAATAAGATTTGGTATCCCCGTATATGTTTTTGACCTATCTTTAAAGGTTTTCAAAGCCATATCGTTTATTCAAGTACTATGCTTGTACTAATTTTATTAGGCAGGATTGTATTGAAACATTATCCTGCAATCTCTTGAAATATTAACAAATATAAGCTCAACTATTTTCGATCTGAAATCTTCTATTTTAGATGAAGGATGACCCGAAATGGGAATAAATCAACAATTAATACACTGAGGGGAAAAAGTATGATAAAAACTAACAGAATATGGCAAAATTTATCGTGTTTCTGTCTCTATGGAATGACCTAAAAGCTCTGTAATTTTTACCAAAGCGCTTTGGTCTAATAACTAAATCTTTTACTTAATCACTTAAAAGTTTAAAATTTTAGGGAATTTTGTTTTCTTTTCAAAAAATGACTGTTGAAAGTCATTGACGAAGTATGAGCGTTTTATTGGTTTGAAAAAATTTCTTAACAATTAGTTCAAGCATCGATCATCACCACTGTGACAAGCGTCTATAAGTACGAGTAGTTTTAGAAAACTGCCAAATCTTTTAATTTCAGAGTGTCATGTCAATTGATGTCGTTGATAGGACAATTTGAGTTTAATGATGCATCGAAACAGATACTTTGTACATGAGTCAGCTGCTTGCGATGAGTGAAAGTGTTATTTTAATCACACAACATATTATTCCATTAATTGAGGCAGAGCTCACTGGTCATAAAATCCACTTCTTTGGATATGCTGGACCCATAGAGAAAAAGCAGTGATTAATACCATATTTTCATTCTATTCATCAACCCATTGTTTCTATTCTTTTCTGGAATAAATGTCCAAAGAGAAAAACCTATGGTAAGTACGGAGAATCCATTCTCTTCTTCTTTGTTTGAATATATAGTTCTAGTCAATTGGATTAAGCTAAGACTCAAACAATCGTATGGACTCGAATTGTTGGTCATTGTGTTCTAAATAATATATTTCATATAGTGATTAGGGAAAAACCTAAATTTTCTTAACCTATTTCTTTTTGGCGAGTATTTATATTTCAAATGCGCTACTTATTTGTCATGGAATTATATTTTTATGTGCCTGTAATCTTCAGATTAACTGAAAATGAAAGTTTATGTTGTTTCTCACGTAAGAAATGATGCCTTCCTTATTTTCTTAGTTTCTGTATCAATAATTAAATTAACATAATAATAGGCGGTTATTATTTTTCTTGATTTCTTTCAAGCTCTTACGCCATTATTAGGAGTTTTTGTTTCAATTGATTGATAGATTTTCATTCATATTTTCTCGTTCATATACCGTGTGAATAAATTTTCTGCCTTCCTTGGTGATATAATGTATTCTTTTTGTACTTATGAAAACATTTTAAGTTGTGAAAAAATTTTCTGTTGTTAAACTAATTTATTTCTTTACGATTTTTTTTTTAAATTGTGCTTTTTCTGTTGTGGACTTAAAACTAAA